>NC_092356.1:21879493-22121992 GCF_963676685.1 Mytilus edulis | reverse complement strand
AACAACGCTTAGTGAATTAAAAAGCGCGTGAATGTGAACAGTTGACGTTTAATATAGACACTCATTCGCGTTTTCTTGTTCGGTAAACTGTCTGCGGTTTCGTGGTTGTTATAACAGGAGATATCCTCACTCATCTTTGACACATATAGTCCATAACGGGTAACCATATTATATTGGAGTCCATAAATCGTTTGAAAAAAATAGCTTCAATTTTATTACTTGAAATCTTTCACCCCATAGCTTTCTCGTATGGGTAGTCCTCTACATTCTCTTTGAAGAAAATTATGATAGGGAAAGCAAGCTCTTGTACAATGTACCAACCGAAAAAATGATATAATTTATGTCCAGTCGCAACTGAACTGTTGCTACATAAAAATTGAATGTGTAAAGCTGGATAATTTAAATCATCACGTTTAATTTCATATTCAGTTATTGATCAAACGAGAGTATGATTTGTTTTTACTTTCCGAAAAAAAAATCCATGTAATTTCACATTAGCCATTTGGATTTTTAGTGTAAAATCATTATTTCAAGTTCATTGAAACTCATTACAGATATTTCGATTAAAATCATGTGCACCAGAAGCACGTTTTGTGTACAAAAAACTCATCAGTGAAGCTTGAATAAAAAAAAATGAAAAAGCTCAAATGAAGATGATGAGGACATTGAGGACAAAAAAAATTCCGAATGGTTTTGTCAAGTACTGCTAAGTAAATCTATGATGAATAGTGTGTTAATTGCAGAGAAATTAATTACTGTAAACCAACTTATTTTCGCGAGCGATTTATTTTCGTGATTTTCGCAAGAAGCAAAATAACGCGAATATAAATCGTCGCGAGTATGTAAAACTTAGATCCTCCCTTATTTTACTAAACCAAACATTTGAAAATCGCGAAATTAAATCTCTTGAAATGAGATAGTAAGGGCTAAAACGCGAAATAAAGTATCCGCGAAAATAAGTTGGTTTAGATTATGTTTATCATATTTCTCGATATGAGGGCTTTGATTGTAAATATTTAATATATGCATGTGATTCACAACACCCATGCCAATGAGTTGGTATTTTAGAAATTACCCGAAGTACAGTTTTAATGACGATACATAGAGGTTGCTAATTTAGAAAAAAAGGTTTAGTACTTTGACCTATAATGGTTTACTTTTACAAATTGTGACTTAAATGGAGGGTTGTCTCGTTGGCACTCATACCACATCTTCTTATATCTTTTTAGTGAGGTATTTAACAATCAAAAGTGTCGTTTGCGGTAAGGACATTTGTGCAATTTAGATATTTTGGTGTAAGGAAAGCTCATTCTTTAACGTTTTTTTTGGTGTTATTTCGACAATGTAAAGACACGAAACCGAATCATAATTGTCCAATATATCCTATTTTTGGCCTAGATATTCGATAAATTAGGCTTTTGCATGGATGTTAATATCAACAAGCGTTTTTGGTTCCATTCATCTTATATTTGCTAATCAATTTCAATTCAATGAGGTAGGTTAAACATGGACCTCTTTTGTACCTCATTATCAACATTATCAAATTTTTACTTCATAGTTACTACAAATATGTTTCATATTTGAAATTTGTGTTCTTTTGCATTCACGTATTTACTCATCAGCATTCTTTTGGACAGAAAAGGTTGTAAAGATTTTTATTTTATTTCTTTACGATTGATACAAACTTACCTTCCTTGTACGGACAAGAAGCATAAAAGACATGTACAACAACTGTGTTTGATATGAAATTATGTTTTTTTCATATTTAAAATTGCCGAACTCTTCCTTTTGTCTAATGTATAAATATAAATATACACTAAAGTGCGATGCTTACATACACTAAATTCCGATGGTCCGCGAAAGTATAGATGTAAAAACGTAGTTTGATTATGACGTTGACAGTCGTTTATACAAACCAAAAAAAAACTATTTACATGCCGGAAGATACATCACGAATATTTAATTAACAACTTTCAATCCGGAATGTGCTTGACTTAATTACAAACCTAACCGGGACTAGTTGGATAAAACAGATGTGTTTATTTTCGAGTGCTGGAAGAAGGACTTGTGTCTTGCGCAGCATAGTCCTTTGACAACATTTCTATATAGATACAAAATAGTATACTCAGAGGTATCATGTTTCCTGTATTCTGCTTCTATTCGAAACGAAACAGATACTTAAAATCATTGTTTACGTTGCACTTAGGGTCCCATTAAAATAATGTCAATTTTATTGAAAACTAATGTCGGTAAAATAGAGGTATTGTAACTTATGTTACCACGGTAAAAAAAGGGGGGGGGGGGGTCATAGTAGTGATAGACTGTCTGTACGGCAAGCTAAACCATTTATCAAAATATCAATACACCCGAATTGTTAAAAAATTCATTTAACAGGACATACAGTATTTTGTGACACCTAAATGACTTTTATTTTAGTAATTATTACGTGCTTGGTCTTTTAAATTTAGAAACAATCACTTAAGCATGTTAAGCCTGTCGGTAAATTATCACCAAGCCTATCACATATGTTATACCTTAGCATACGTATATACTAGCTTTTGCAAAAAAAAGACTATTTTTTTTTCGAAGTCCATGCACTTTAATCCCCTAACCTATGGTCCATTGCATAATAAATCATCGTGCATTAGCAAAAAAACAACCATCTCACTTTAGCGTGAGACACCATCGTACTTTAGCATAGACCATCGCACTTTAGCGTGACCATCACACTTAAGAGATAATTGATGCTATGGAACATACGCGCATGCGCAGACGATACATGACAGATTTTAAATACATGTTTTAACGTTGTTTTCTAGCAGTTTCATTAGATTGCGTCGCCAGTAAACTTAATTTGCGACCATCAACTCACCAATTGATGCTGTCGAAGCTTAAAATAAAGTACAGTTATCTCCTAAATATACTGCTAACATGACAACATCACAGAACGTAGTTAAAATTATTGCAAGTACAGCCATTACAGAGAAAAATATAAATAATATAAAAGCACATTTTTGCATGTCAACTATAGAAGAACAACGAGTCACTTAAATAAATTTAGTACACAAACATAGCTTAAATTGTTTGTTTGTTAACGTTTCAATAGGTTTCAATTGTTATCTCTACATGTAGCTAAAGGTATCAAGCAGAACCAATAAAAATCAAATATCTTTGAGAATACACGTTCCATAAATGTTTACTTAACATATTTGACATGTAGTAACTGAATGCCTTACACTCTCTGCAATTAATATGCTTGTCAATATAGTATCGCTATGTAAACTCAGATTGTTGGGGTTTGTGTTGCCTGGTCTTTTATCTTGGATTGTTTGGTTAATTTACGCTTTGTTAACGTCCAGTGGTTAATATGAATGCACATTCAGGACGGCAAAAATTTACAATTATGTTGTTTTACCAAATTTATTTCCTGAAATCTTAAACGGATACTCGTGACGGCGTCCGTACTATTTACGAAGGGATGATTTTAACTTAAGCATTTGAAACTCTTGGTTTAATAGCTTCCTTTACTATCAATGAGGTCAAAACAGGAAGTGCAAGCCCGGGAATATCGTAACAATTAAAAGATATATACTCATATTGTTGTAGATAAAGTGTAATAATGCCATAAAACAATGACAAAAGTGAGCGGTTTGTTCATGTTTATCGCCAGTACAAATATAATCATTGTATATCCCGAAAATGTACATATATACAGTTGTCATCCTTCTATCATGCATTCTTCATAGTTTAAGGTATAGTTCTTTTTAATCAGAACTGTTCTTATAAGTCTACATGCTTAATACGCTTACGACGGATATGACTCTTCAATAAACCGTGACGGAAAAACTAACTTCTTGATGTATGCACAATACTTTATACGAAAAGCCTTATGATATTTAAAAGCTACAAAAGCAGCCACGTGTTACAAGGTGCCGTGTTCCTTATTTCCTGTAAACCAACTTATTTTCGCATATTTGTGCATCTATTCTGTAATTACAGGACGAATATAGTTTGTTTTCATTTTGATAATGGTTATAACTGCAATTTTTCAGATGAAGGCAGCTTTAAAGAATTTTATGTAGGCGCATTTGACATAGCAGAGGAAGGACAGTGGGAATGAATAATACCTAGTGCAGCAAACTACTTCAACTTTCATGAAAGTCAACCAAATAACGTTCATATACAGACCTTTCCAGCAGATTGTGCAAGCCGTCATAAAAGTGGAAAATTGTTTGACAACTATTGAGACAAGACACATTTGTGAAATATAATTACGGTGTGTGTTCCAACACTCTAATATCCAAATAAATGTACAACAACCCTATTTTATAAAATGTTAAGTGACCGTTAAACCATGAACAGAACATTGGTTAATCGTCAAATGAATACATTTTTTTCAATTATCCTTCAAAAGTTTATCATGCCTTAACAAAGCCATCATAAAATTGGCTTTCTGTTGTGGAATACAGTATAACAGATGGGGAACGTGTTACAATTATTGTTGGATACCACTATGTTCTTTTGTCTTGAACTCGACACCAGGTTTATAATTTCATAAGCATACGGGTACAGTATATAAAGCAGTATCTGATTGTTTTCCATTAATCTTACACATGTTACATATCTTATGTGGTTCGTGTTGAATTGTCCTCTTTGTTGGTATTTTTATTTAGTTCTTTTTCATTCGATCATTTCATGCCATTTACCATGGCGTTGTCAAATATCAGTCGACTTTTAGAATAATAGTTTTACTCTCGCTTACTAGGCGTAAAATACCGAGGTGTTGAGAAAATTAAGACCTCGGTAAACACCGGGAAATTTTCCGGACATCTTTATTATGGGTCGGATACCTTAAGATTTTTTAGTATCCCTTTGGCGTCTTTCACTTTTTTATGGTTCTTCGTAATCTTTATGAATATAGATACATTGAGAATGGAAATGGGGAATGTGTCACAGAGACAACAACCTGACCATCAAGCGGAAACAGCCGAAGGCCACCAAAGGGTATACAACACAACGAGAAAATCACTCATCCGGCAGCGTGCTGCTACTGGGCCTTTAACAAAAATGTGTACTAGTTCAGTGATAATGCACGTCATACTTAATTCCGAAATATATAAAAGAACTAAAATTAAAAATCATACAACATTAACAAAGGCCAGAGGCTCCTGATTTTGGAGAGGTGGGGTTAATCATGTTTTCCAAGATGTTAGCCCAACCCTAGTACCTCTAGCCAATGTAAAAAAAAACACAGCAATACGCGAAGTTTAAAAAAACGAGTCCGTTTTCAGAATAGGAATCAAATGAAACCACACAAAATGACAATGATACATAAATTAACAAAGACATAATAGCAGTTACTTACATGCCAGGTCCAGACCTCAATTAAACAGACTGAATGTATGTAAGTAATAAACACATAGAGACAAATATCGTCATTGAAAAACTCTTGTTTTTTTTTTACTTTTAGATTATTCTATCAGAATATCTATTTGTTCTTATTGACTCTGTTTTTTATTTTACAATTTTGAATAAAAAAGTAATTATGCTTTTTACTGAAGAACAGCGAAACATTCAGTTTTTATTCTAGTAAGTTTGCATAGCCCTGTGAATTGAAGACGAATGCCTTCAATTGTATTACATAAAAACTAATAACTCATAGCTTTCTCGTATGGAGTTATCCTCTGCAGTCTCTATAATGATGACCTTCATGATATGGAACTCAAGCCCACGGAAAATCTAGCAACCAAAAATTGTAAACTGTATTTGAAGTCGCTGCTGAACTGCTGCTACATAGAAATGAAAGTGTACAGCTGAATAAAATTAAATCATATCTTTTGTTTTCAATAAATTCAGTAATTAATCGAACGAGAGTACGATTTTGTTTTCTTTCCTATAATTTCCTTTCAATAACTCATTGTTTAATTTTTTGTACATTCATCATCATATACTGTATAATAACTTATTTTCGCAAGTTATCTATGTTCACGACTTTTCTTAGTAAAATAAATAACGCACATATAAATCGTCTTGAATATCATTCCTTATCAACATCAGTCAAGAAAATTAAATGTCCGCGAAGAGGACTAGAAAGGATAAAACGCGAAAAAAAATTATTCGCGAAAATTAGTTGGTTTACAGAATAACAGGAATAAAATTGTGTACACTAGACACGTGTTTCAGGTACAAAAGTCTAAACGTTTGTTTGTTTTGATGGAACTTGACGGTTTTGAACATAAGTAAAGTCACAGAAGTCAAAATGTTTCTTACATAAATGGAAACAGCCAATGAATAAATGCTTTAAGTGCAGGACCAGATTATATCCAATTAATTGAGAAATTTAAATTCGTTTAAAGTTGCATGCTTCATATCATTAATTATCATTGATGGTTTCATGACACTAACTTAAAACATAAATATTTACTTCGAAACAACAATAAATCTTAACATTATAGTGCCTAACAAGATTTTGTGAGGTAGACGAAATTGACTTTAAAACGATCGTATTGACTTTTGATGTGCAGAAATAGGCAGATCGGACATATTGTGACTTTAGTTACTTACTTCTTAAGTTTGGGATTAATTGTAATCAACATATTCCAATGAGACTGAAAAATGTTTTTTTTATTATGATTAATAATAATTTTACCTGCCGTAGTCGTGCGTAAAATATATTTCGGTATTTCTCTTACGAAAATGACTTGTTTAATGGAACAAAACGTATTATTTGTAACCTTCTCTTTACTCTTCACAATAGGCTTTTTAAAAAAAAACCTTTCAACTGTATATTCCGAAAATTTTGTGAAAATCGAATAAGTGGCAATTCTTACCTTTCATACCTTAACTTTCATTGATAAAACATAATATTGACTCGTCCAGTGTCCAGTTTGAAGGTCATTTTAGTTACCGTACACATTTATGCACGTTCTAATTAATCAATAGTCATATATGAAAAGCATAAACAAGTTTGAAGGTAAACTAATAACAACTTAATCCAATCAAATTGCCTACGATTCAATAACAATGACCAGTCCACATCATAAAAATGTATAGGGGTAAACTGGGTAGGGAGAAAATGTCAGATATATTAAGTTCATTATTTTGCAATAACGAGTAAAAATTTGTTAACCAATAGATTTGTTATAATTTCATAAACATTTCGTTATGTATTGGTATAGTTTTTGGATCTTTCATTAGCGTATTTAAGGCTGTAGAAAGTTTGGCCTTCAAAAGTCAACATAATCATTGACTTTATAAAGAAAATTCGCCTTTTCAAAACATTGAATGTTTCACAAATAATACGCAACAACAAGGCACAATCATTTCTTAAAACACTGCAAAATAAATAATTCTGATTGATGCAGTGGTATTGTCATAAATTGCACTGGAGTGAACAGTGGTACATCAAACGTCGAATTCCCTCACACAATGTTATCACACACTATAGTTTTTTTCAAATAATCTCAACAGAAAAGAAGATTTGCCAATCCTAACATCATTGTTAACTTTACACGAATGGATCCTCTCGTGAACAAATATAATCACAAACTTTAAAATGTAATTATAACATACGCAAAAGATTTAAAGTTAATAGACCATTACAAAGAGACTATATGATTTCCATGGAAATGAGATAAACCAATGATAAAATAACTGCGACTAATTACAAATATCATTGACCTTAAGCTAGTGGTTTCCTATGAAAAAGGTAAAATCGAATGGACAAAATCAAATGCTCAAACACATAAAATGATTGGATAACAACTGTCATGTTCCCCACTTGGTACAGGCATTTTTTTTGTATTTACAAAATGATGGATGACACCTGTTTTTAAAACTAGCTAAACCTCTCACTTGTATGACAGTCGCATCAAATTTTCTTTATTGACAAATATATGTGAACAAAACATACAGACATAATAGGAGAAAATGGCGAAAATAGGTTGCAGCAGTCAACATTGTGTTATAATCTTAATCACTATAAAAAAAAAAGTATGTAACAAATAAGCACAAAATTACATATAGACCAATCAAAATTTATTATAATCTTAATCACTATAAAAAAAAGTATGTAACAAAGAAGCACAAAATTGCATATAGACCAATCAAATTTATTATTGTACAAAAACACATGGACAGAGCCACGTCATATACGTATAAAAAAACATAAAAAGGACATATAAACAAAGTACATCGGGAAAAATGAAAGAGCACAATAACGTAATGTATAAGTACAGAGTGACGTCGTACAATGTATGTATAAAAGAAACATCAAAAGGCATATAGATAAAGCACAGAAGCCAAAAATGAAAAACAGGAATTTTTTTTTATCATAAAACAATATAAAAAAAATGACAGAAAGATGGGATGTACAGAGTCCGATGTCAGAAAAAGTTACAAAAGAAACTTACTAAAGGAAAATTACATTATACACACTTTAACTCAATTAAACTGACTGAAAGAGTATGTCTTCATCAGATTAAAAATCAAGCACAATCCCCAAATTAGTGGTTAAGCAGCATGTCATCATAAAATATATGAGACAAACGTAAACCGTATCTTGTCAACAACTGGTTTTAGTTTATTATTATGTGTTTATTTCCGATGCAAAGACTCTATGAAGGAATCAATTTAAATACCAAAATAATCCATCTTTGATGTCCTGTCAACAATATATCGTAATTCTATCACTTCTTAATTAGTCTGTGTAGGTGAACACTGACATCTCTGTGCTTTACCATAAACGAGTGGATAGGAAATACCTAAACGCATGTTGATTTATATTAGATAATGATGTCTTTGTACCGATAATAAAATTTAGTAAATATATTGACAAGTGTGAGCCCTGGTGTAATAAGATTTCAGTAACAGAGAGATTTATCTTGTTAAAATCGAAAACGTTGTTACATACGCGAGCTAATCGAACAGGTTGGCATATATACAGACCATTAGTTGATGACAAGTCAGAGTCATCATAACAAAAATAATAATTAACAAAAACATATTATCTCTTGTATCGTTAATTTAGTTAAAAAGACCTGCAGATAAAGGTATCGAGATTTCAATGACTTTTAGTAAACACAAAGACATTCTCAGCATTTAAATTAACGCTGAACCGAAAAACAACAACACACATGTCTACGGGACCTCTATATCTAGAGGTTACATTCGTCTCAACTCGGCCGATTCCGTACGTATAGAAGGAGAGTAGCGGATTCTACCGAGGATTGCCGAATGCTAGCGGTTACACACATGGGAATAAGTCAACTAGAAAATTAGATATTTTTCCGATGTCTTGACCGATGGTTTGTCAGGTGTCTTAATAACATGTTTATTGTCGTCTTTTCTGCATCACTTCTTTTTATAACTTCTATGGTCATAAGCTTTCTGAATAATTGCCATTGAAAAGCTTTGTTTAGGGATGAAAAGGTTAAGTATTTTTTAAATTTTATTTTAACTTGTTTTAAATTAACACTTTTATAATTGAAAGCTTTTAAACATTGTTTGTGTTACTTTAGTACGTAAATATTGCTGGAGTGAAAGCTATTCCAATTAATTTAGTTGCTGAAATATTTCAAATTAATGTATGCTCTTTAACACTTATTCAATAAACAAAGCATTAAATAATCAAACCTCACTTAAAATAATTTGACCAATCGTTTTATTAATGGTTTGGTAATTTACACACACGCAATGATGTTTTTCATAGGACACAATTAAATCTCTGCTATGGTGTGAATTTTTATTTTAGAAGGGAAAAAAATCACGATAACAGGATGATTTCAAAAATTATTCTATTTCTTCTTATAACAGGTAAGTATTTCTAATTATGTAAGAAATACTAGTGTACGGATTTTAGTCTGAAACTGTCATTTTGATCCTAAGATCTTCTGAATAGTCTGACAATCTTGTCATATTCAATGTTTCAGTCGACTTTCAGTTTTATTTACTGCGGTAAATTCAGTATGAATAAGACATAGCTTACAGGCAATTCAACACAGTCCAATAGCTTTTTTAGAAATTTAAGTATGGTCAGTACAGGGTAATTTTAATATCTCAACAGTCTGGAAATAGACAGAAAAGATCGAAATTGACCACAGGCAAATGGTAAAAACAATACAGGGTTCAGTTTTTAAACAAACCCAGGTGTAAATGACAATTTAATGATTAAGATTATAATACAATGTTGACTGCTGTATTTTTGACATTTTTACCTATTATGTCTGTTTGTTTTGTTCGTTCATCATTGTCAATATAATGCAATTTGATACGACTGTCATACAAGTGAGAGGTTTAGTTAGCTATACAAGCAGGTTCTATTCACAAGTTTCTACATAGGAAAATGTCTGTACAAAGTCAGGGACATAACAGTTAATATCCATTCGTTGATTTGTTTGAGGTTTTGATTTTGCCATTTGATAAGGGACTTTCCGTTTTTAATTTTCCTCAGAGTTCAGTATTTTTGTGACTTTGCTTTATGCTATTGTCTCGAAATAAATATTTCTAAATTTTACTTAGAATATTTGTCAGTTGATATGCATATAATTTTAAGCGTGTATGATCTTCTGTTGTTGTTTTCATGTTTTCTTTGTCTAATTGTAGATTTTTTGTTTGTTTCATTAACCAAAGGACATAAACGGTGGATTTGTCGCAGAATTGAATAAATTTGTATGCAATAATCTCTAAAAATTCAATTGATACTTTTAGGAACTTTCGGGGGATGGACATTTAAGAAATTACCACAGAGTATACCTTCAACATGGCCTGAACAACATGTTTATTTACATACTTCTTTTTCATTGGAAGAGTGTGTAGTGGTTTGTACATTGTATCCGTCTTGCATGTCTGTATATTTGCATGAACACACTTGTGTTGGACTGTTATCCGTCACACCAGACAACTCTCACCATTCCATCGTCGACACGTATTACAAACACTCTGAAGGTATTTTTATTTTTGATAATAATCAGAAGATATACATATTTTTTGTTATTACTTAGGACAGTGCATCGTCACAATACAATTACAGTCCAGCTGGTCATATTATTACTGGAGACCTTGGCATCGTTACCAATGAACAACTAAGAGAGTTGTTAGCCAAGGGACCAAAATATAGAATCCCCCAGCCCATCAACTGGAAAAAGAATTTCAAGTTACTGATGGATGCAGTTGAGGACTATGCAAGAAAATGGGTAAAGCGCGAACCAGACGAACCAGAACTGGATACTTTGTCTGAATGGATCAAAGCTATTCGATCATGCATTCAGAGGCGCATACAAAAACTACGATGTAATATGAGTACTAAAGTTTCTAACCCTTTCAAGAATCCGGAGGTTGTGGATGCTTTATCCTCTTTGCATGACAAATATGTCGTTGTTCCAGCAGATAAAGCCTCCAATAATATTGTCTTCATATGTAAAAAACATTATTTGCAATGTCTCACTACAGAGCTTGGAATTGATAAAACTACTGGTAATCCTACATATTCTTTAACATCATTTACCAAGGACGAAATTTTACAAAATCATAAATCTGTCCTTCTTTCTTTTGGTATCAACATCAAAGAAAACGAAGAAAACTTGCCTTCATTATACTGGATACCCAAATTACACAAAACTCCATATAAAGAACGATACATAGCTGGGTCTTCAAAATGTTCAACCAAACATCTTTCTAAAGTACTGACTACTATTCTTTCGACAGTTAAAGATGGGCTTCAAAAATATTGTGAGGAGATATATTCTACCAGTGGTGTTAACCAGATGTGGATTCTCAAAAATTCGAAAGATCTACTGCTTAACCTTCAATCACAATCTTTGCAATTTTGCAGCAACATAAAAACTTTTGATTTTTCTACGCTATATACTACTATTCCCCATGCTCAGTTGAAAGATCGACTACACCATCTCATAAAACAGAGCTTTTTCTATAAAAATGGAAATCGTAGATACAAATTTCTTGTTTTGGGTTACAATAATTCATATTTTGTGAAAAATCACACTGAATCTCCCAGAAAATATACAGAAGATGATATTATCAAAATGCTGGACTTTTTGATCGACAATATATTTGTTGAGTTTGGAGGATTTATATTTCAACAGACAGTCGGTATTCCAATGGGTACTAATTGTGCACCCCTGCTGGCTGATTTGTTTTTGTACTCGTATGAAGCAGAATTCATTCAGAACCTTCTAAAAGACAAAAAGAAAAAGCACCTTGCGAAATTCTTTAATTTTACTTTCCGATATATTGATGATGTTCTATCATTGAATAACCCATATTTCAGCCAATACTTACATCTCATATATCCAAGTGAACTTGAAATTAAGGATACCACTGATACTAGAAGGACTGCTTCATACCTTGATCTTTTCCTCAATATTGACGTAGATGGACGACTTCACACGAAAATCTATGATAAACGGGACGATTTCAACTTCCCAATTATCAATTTCCCATTTCTCAGCAGTAACATACCCTCTGCCCCTTCGTATGGTGTTTACATATCACAATTGATACGTTATTCACGTGCTTGTTCACACTATACGGACTTCATATACAGGAGTGTGCTCCTTACGCAGAAACTGCTCCAACAAAGTTATGAGGAGGACAGATTAAAATTGACACTCCGTAAATTTTATGGACACCATCACGATTTGGTGGATCCATACGATGTTTCGTTGACCAAACTAGCTAAGGACATTTTTACCACATGGTAGATTGTGTTTTGTCATAATGTCGTCTAATCTTTTAATTACCAAACGTGACTTATTCCCGATTGTGACTGTTTTGCCGAGTGTGAACTCGCATTACTATAAGACGTGGTACGGTACTTATACATCCCAAATTCATGTATTTAGTTTAAATGTTTAATGTTATATTTGTAATTCTCATCGGATTTTGTCAAATGTGTTGACGTCTTTTCTATTATATTTCTGTGTTATGGTAAAGAAAATTAATCACCGCCTTCATTTATCAGATTTGATTTCGTTCAAAGTAATCAGTACGATATTTTACGTTTGAAGTTAGATTCATAACAAACCTGACATAGTTTTATAATATAGTTAATTGCTACCTCAGTTTTATATTAATAAGAATTAAAATGTGCTTTGTTATTAAATGCAATATCAGTATTTAGTTCAAATATATAATCTTAAATTAATCCCAATTCTAATGACGTCATTTTTTCGTCATTTTTCATTTTTTGATGCTCTGTTTTACTAATTCTAATGACGTCATTTTTTCGTCATTTTTCAGTTTCAAATAGGACGTCACTTGGCGTAGAGGTTTAAACGTATTCGGATGTGTCTACTTTTGTGTTTCAAATGTCTGGTTATGTAAATGTATTTCAGTTGTTTCCTGTAATTAGTTAATACTTCAGCTTTATCATGTACATCTTTTGAATATTCATTTTATTAATTTACTGTTTGCAAAAGTATAAATTACTCTAAATTATAGGGATTTTCTGGTAACTTAACGGAAAACCCTTGCCGTTTTTGGCACAACCTTTTTGATCTTTTGGTCCTCGATGCTGTTCAACTTTGTACTCGTTTCGGCTTTCAAACTTTTGTATCTGTGCGTCACACATAGGTCTTGTGTGGACAAAATACACTTCTGGCGTATTAAAATTTTGAACTTGTTGCCTTTTGTTGGCTGTTGTTCGTGTGATTCTTTGTCAATTGTGTTCTCCAATTTATTTATATTGTAGTCCTGTGTTGTCATTTTGATGTTATATTTCACATGGCCATAAAAGTGCGAGGTTTGGCATGCCACAAAACCAGGTTCAACCCACCATTTTTTCCTTTAAAAATGCCCTGTACCAAGTCAGGAATATGGTCATTGTTATATTATAGTTCGTTTCTGTGTGTATTACATTATAACGTTGTGTCGTTTGTTTTCTCTTATTTTTGAGTGTAAATTCACATTGCGATAAGACGTGTCACGGTACTTGTCTATCCCAAATTCATGTATTTGGTTTTGGTGTTATATATACATGTTATATTTGTTATTCTCGTGGGATTTTGTCTATATGTGTTACATTTTAGTGTTATGTCGTTGTTCTCCTCTTATATTTAATGCGTTTCCCTCGGTTTAAGTTTGTTATCCCGATTTTGTTTTTTGTCCATGGATTTATGAGTTTTGAACAGCGGTATACTACTGTTGCCTTTATTTAAGAGTTATTTCTCCAACAGTATTGTGTGCGACAAAACATGTCCCTGTCTCAAGTTATCTGATAAAATTATCCGATCTGTGTAACTAATTTAGAGAAATTGAACACTGTATATTTTCCTCACACTTTTGTATTTCATGAAGAAAACATAGGTTTCATACATAAAAACTGTCACATAGAAACTCATGAACAGGAAACATGTTTATATAATTCTATGATTTTGCAACTTTTTTGTAGCTCATATAAGATTTGGTTAACAAAAAATGGAAATCATGAATTTTCGCAATGTCTCAGTTAAATAGGCTTACGTACGGTCCCCTTTAGATGTAAACTTCTGTGTCATTTGATTGGGAACTTTTCGTTTTGAGTTTTCCCCAGTATTTTAAATTGTTTAGTTATTCTACTTTTTAGTCTCTGTTGGAGAGTTATCTTATTTGCAATAATACTGCATCTTCCTATTTTATTGAAATGCAAATTATTATTCTGTGATATATTTTTACATACATTTTATTTTAATTTACATAATATTCTTGTTTTAACTTAATACGTTATTGTTGCCACATATCTATGTGAGTTTTAAAAAAACATAGATTTACCAACTTTTGTTTAGAAAAATATGATAGTGGAATTTGAACGTCAACTGTAACACAAAAAAAAAATCTATAAAAGAGGGGCGAAAGATACCAAAGGAACAGTCAAACTCATAAATCGAAAATAAACTGACAACGCCATGGCTAAAAATTAAAAAAAAACTCTGTTATAAATAAACCAAGTACATCCGCGTCGTTCAAATTTTTATTTCGGGTGTTTATCGTGAAAAAGAAGAATGGAAAGCTCTCAGACGTCTTGAATGTGATTTTCAATCTGTGTTCATGTATATGCAATAACTACATTAATTTTGAAAACTGAAGATACAAATATTTAACCACCACATTAAGGTATAATATTCCAAAACAAATTTTGAAAAAAACTGTTGATCATCATAATCAAATGTAAACGCTGAACGAAGCAACATTATCACGATTATATTTTTTTGTTTTTCTAATTTAGCTTGTGAAGAAACCGGCTTCATTTTGTACAATGGTATTTGCTTAATGATTAGTGAGATTAAACTGTCGTGGTATGAAGCCCAGCATTATTGTGAGGACAAAGGAGGACATTTGATAGTTTTGGATTCCGAAACGAAACATAATAATTGTCTCAATTTCATCTATAATTATTGTAAGTCAATTTGCCGTTTCAGAATCTAATGCATTTTGGGTAATATTTTCAAAAGCGTACACCAAAACGTTTTGATTGGACAAAAACGTTATAAACAATCGAAATTCAACCAATGACGTAACGTTGTTTTCATTTTAGTATACGAACAATGATATTACCCATCTATAGTCATTTAGATTCTAATAAGGCGAAATATAAATCATTGTATTTAAATCTGGATATATGTTTAACAGAATAACCAAAATTCTTGACTCCAATTCAATTTCAAAAGAGGGGAGTCCATAAAAAGTGACAATAACAAACGTAAGACTTTATCAATTAACGGAATGAATAGAATACAATTGTCATATTGTTGGCTTAGCATATGGAATGGCTGTGGACAATGGTAGGATAATATAAAAATAAGGACATGTGGTATGATTGCCACTGAGACAAATATCTACCAAATTGCCATTGAAGTGGATGTAAGCAATCAAAGGCAACCATACGGCCTTCGACAATAACAAAAACCCATACCGTACATTCGGCTAAAAAAGGCATCGACATGAAAAGATGGTTTTATAACTAGGGTAACGTCACACTTGTATTGTAATACTTTTTGGTTTAAATTTAACAAATATGATTTATATATATAAGCTTCGTAAAAGAAATTCTCTTGTTTAACAGGATCTCCTTACTTTTCTTGGTCACTTTTATATATTAATCCTTTTTATGATAGTATTCATATTGTTATTTGATAGTTTTCAGTTGAATATTTCGTTGACTAGCTTGACGTTTTTTTGTAATTGCTTTGTTATTTGTTCTTCGTCTTATGATTTGCGAACGTCCTTTTGACTAAGTCAGCCTCTATTAATTCGAAGGGCTTCTAACTATTTACAAAAAGAGACGTTTATTGTTTGTTTACAAATAGAAATACTAAACTGTGTACTAAATGTATTAAATAAAAAATTACAAATAAAAGTACTAGAACTGTGTACTTAATACAAAAAAAAACAAGTAATACTTTTATTTCAGATAATGGCTTACAATTTCAGTTTTTTGTTGGTGCATCAGATTTGGAAATCGAAGGAGTGTGGAAATGGATCACACCCAGTTCAATGAACTACTTCAATTTTAAGACACCATTTCAACCAGACAATGATGACGACAAGTTTAAATCTTTTCCTGCAAACTGTGCAGTACTTTATAGTCAAGGTACTTTTCGTAGAAAAGGACTTCTAGTTGATGTGTATTGCGACCAGGAAAAAAGTTTCATATGTGAAATTTAAACATTCTAAACATTTGTGCGTTATTATTTTTTATTTAACAGCAAAAAATGTATTTGATGATGTGTGTTTCTCATTTTAGTTGTTAACTAAGTTCTTTAGCCATGCAGAGTGCATTGCTTTGTATCCAAATTTTATCTTCATAGATTTTTTTTCATGCGAGTAATAGCTAGAACAAATAATAGTTGAATGAATTATATTGACGAAACTTTGCTCTTGTAAATAACGAGCGGATACCTTAAAACTTACAAATAAAAATCACTTAGAATAACCTGTGTATATTTGTTCTTATTCATTGCCATAATTCATTGAGTAAAATTGTAAAATTTAAAAGCGTAATAGTGGAGAAAAATATGTCATATAAAAAATAGCAATACTAACATAATAACTTATTCTAATTCCGCAAAGGAAAGGTGTTTTGCAATGCAAAGGTACGTATGCCTATTGTTTATCGGCAATTCGTATATTTTCCCTTTGATCTTACTGCCTAATATTTTCGAGTATCAACGTACTGGCTGTATAAATGAAAATATTAGGCATTACATTGTGTGACGTCATAATTACCGATAAACAGAATAGTAGGTAGTTTCGTTTTTGATACTGACTATATCATGTGGAATATCTCTACTCGCACTAACGGGCTCGTCTAGATATTCCACATGATATAGTCAGTATCAAAAACGAAACTACCTATTATTCTATATATATTGGTATGTTCGCTAGTTTTTGTACAGTCGTCAATATGACAGACTTTATCCTGGTTGATATATTTTACCGCTTTAACGATTGCGTTTTTTCTTATTCCTTAGCTATTGATATCTGCCTTTGTTTTTAATTTAAAACATAATTTATCCATTTAAATCGCCTTAATATAAAACAAAGATATGGTATGATACATGTAATGATAAAACAATGCCCCACTAGGGACTAAATAAACTCATCATAGATACCAGGACTAAATCTTTTATATACGCCAGACGCGCGTTTCGTCTACAAAAGACTCATCAGTGACGCTCGAATCCAAAAAAGTTAAAAAGGCCAAATAAAGTACGAAGTTGAAGAGCATTGAGGAAATGACACAGAAATTAACAACTTTAGTTCAACGTACGACCTTCAACAATGCTCAAATCCCATACCGCATAGTCAGTTTTACAAGGCAACGAAATGACAAATGTAAAACAATTCAAACGAGAAAACCAACGGCCTAATTTATGTACAAGAGTATGATCGAACATATATATATAACAGCAACAAACGACAACCACTTCATTACAGGCTTCTGACTTGGGACAGGCTTTTACAATGTGTCTGTATTAAAAATGTTAGCGAGCGCATATCCCTTATTTAACCAGGGACACATATTGAGAAAATAATACAAATTTAATATTGGTAAAATGATATTAATATTAATATTGAAAACATGATAATAATCATAATTATCGTCCTTCCATACGCTTATATCAATCAATCCCTCCATAATTCTCGTATCACGGCTTTGTGGCGCCACCATGTTTGAGGAGACGATATGAAGCTTGCTTTCGTCAACTTTCCATGTATGCCCTATGTTTTATCATTTCAGTTCGCGTATCAAACATATCAAAATCTCAATTATAACCACGTGCAATTGTGTTTTAGTCACAAAGCAAAAATCATTAATTTATTGTCGTGGGTTCAAAGTTCAAAGACAACTTGCATTTTCTTAGATATTTAATTTCCTGGTTTTGGCAATGTTTGCATACAAAGTTTTAGAAAATTGGCAATTCGTTGAAAATTCAATTTCATTGTTGAATTGTAACTATCAAATCTTTGTTTATTGCGAACTAAAAATTATTAATTAATCATAATTACAAAAACAAACACGATATTATAGTGAAAACATAAAAATTGAATTATAGATATTAACACTGACCGCAAACAAAATTGATGAAACTACATTAATAGTGTTTCATAAGATCCCTAATTTCGTCAGCGAATGACTTTATAGCAAAATTTGTTTGCATGTAAGACCCTCAATGCTCTTTATTTTGTTTCTTTAGTTCGCTTTTTTTTTTTGGTGCGTCACTGGCGAGTCTTTTGTATACACGATTGACGTATACAATTTTAGTCCTGGTATTCAAGATGACGTTGTGCAAATAAAACGGTTGTATATCTCTTTATTCATAGATATTTACACTAACAACAAGCACAGATGATAAACCTACATAAAAAAGGTTTTATTAGATTCCTAAGTTTGTCAGTGAATGACTTTATTGCAAAATAATATGAAAAATATATGGGCACTTATCCATAATTATAAGTAGGTATAAATGTAATGACAATAGTTTAAATGAATTATAACATCGCTTTTCCTTTGATGACAAGTGGTTTTTATTAATATCAAATTTGGATGTGTCCTTACGAAAAACGCTGTGAATTGTGCTTTTGTTGGCATTTAAGACCCGCTATGCTCTTCAATATCGTACTTATGTTACAAATATTGTATATCACTTTGTCAGAAGGTCGATATCGCTTATTATGAGAATTTCTGATATAAAGTAAACAAATGAGATCGATTATGATAACAACTGACTTAAATTATTATAGGTATAGATCCTTTTGTCTTTTTTCGGGTACGTTCGAACTGCAGTTTATATATAAACAAAAACCTTTTTACACAGGAAGTGTGGAAAAGAAAGACAAAGATTTAGGTAAACATACCTCAAAGCCATTATCAAGTTAATCTATCATTTTTCTTTGATTAAATTTCTTGAAAATTTTACATACAATAACTTCATTCAATATATTACATCATCATAATATGACATATAAAATAAGAATAACTTATTTCAACAACATATAAACTACGACACCAATTGTCTTTTCTACGTTGAAAAAGTGACAACAGATTTTTGCATCTAGTTTCATTTAAGTGTATTCACCCTCAGAACTTTACTAAGGATCATGAATATGTGGAAGACTGGGATTATTGGTATTATTTTGTTGATAACGACCACTCGTAAGTTAGTTCTATATTTTTTTTGATATATTTATACACGGCATATACAATTTCTTTATCATCATTTAAAAAAAATGACAGACATATGATTTAAAAAAAATAAATAAAGAAAACGGCAACTTTACATGTCGCTTTTTTGTTTACCTTTTCAAAAACAAATTATAGTACATTGTCTGAGTACTCTTGCCTAACCTTACAGTTACGTATACATTTCAATTTGTATGTATAAGAATTCGTTTGGTTTTGTGACAAGAGAAACAAGCAAAAGTCAACAACAAAGAAAATGTCCGAATTTAAGAAGCAATTCATTCAAATGAATTTAAATATCTGTAACAATTCAGAGGCGGATTTAGGGGGGCAGGGGGCCCGCCCCCCCCCCCCCCCCCCCTTTTTGGGAAAAAATTTGGTTGCTTATATAGGGAATCACTGAAGCGTGACTGGAGCGGGCCCCCTCTTAGGTCAGTCAGTGGGCCCCACTTATGAAAATTTCTGGATCCGCCACTGCAATTTTCACGTTTGGCAATAAAAAGTAATCCAGACAAGGCTTTCATTTCACAAATGCTGTCAAATTTAAACAAACTCGGTTATCTAAATTATAAATTATAATACTTTTCACATATTCTAAAAGGAGCGTTTGGCAGTTGGACATTTGAGAAGCTTACGACCAGCATACCTTCAACTCAACCTGTTGAATATGTATTTCAGTATGTATCCTATTCTCTTGAAGAATGTGCTGCAATCTGTGCACAATATTATTCCTGCAAGTCTATATATCTGCATCAAGATTTGTGTTTTGGCCTTTCATCATGGTCAACAGATTCATCCAATCATGGACTGGTCAATACTTACATAAAGCGAACGCAAGGTGGGTTATTCGTAAATGTAGTTATTTTAAATCAATTTCGTATTGACAGTGCAACATGACTATGACGATAAACGCAGACCTGAGGTATTTATCTATATATATTCATAATTTGTTTACCTTATTATGTTAGAGAAAACATCATTAATATTAAAGCCAAATCGTGTTTTTTTTTATTACTTGTATGACATACTTGGCTCTTTTGATGAGTTTTGTTTAACCGATTGTTGTAATTGTCTTCCAAGTTGACCGTGGATTACAGATGTGCATTAAGTAGTGTTTAACTATACTAAAAATGCATGAATGAAAGAAAAACATATCGTTAATCTGTCAGATAAACTATTTAAATGGAAAATTTCCTAACATTTACACATACATTTTTCGTAAATTAGAAAACCAATTACAAACCAGTTAATATCAATACCCACTCCCAAAGATCTGGACAAAACATCCTAAAAGCTTTAAATTTTATCAGCATTACCCATTCTGAACACTGATTTTACTCTACATGTTGGTGTCAAGATATTAAAATTCATAACTATAAAGCTGTTAAAAACAGCAGGTTAGTGGGCATTGTCCTATCATACAACTAAACGAACTTGCCACGAAAAAGCCAAACTATTCAATAAACATGACATATTGTAGTCAACTCGCCAACATTGACTTTATATGGACGTCAAAAATGGATCCTGAAAAGTGTTTGTACGTCATAAAATGTGTTCGTACGCTATAAAATGTGTTCGCCATTTTGTTTGCTCATTTATATAAAACACACACTATTTAAGTTATAAGAAAACAAATTAATGGAACCATGAAAATATTTGTTTTATATATGTTTAATTCGAGTTTGTTTTTGTCTTCACCATTTTAATGAAATGGAAATTCTCGACAGATATACAGTTAATGATTGTTTGTTCTTTATTATTTAGCTTGTGCAGAAACTGACTTCATGGTGTTCAATGATTTATGCTTAATGATAAGTGAGATTAAACTGGCATGGTATGAAGCCCAACGATACTGTGAGGACAAAGGAGGACATTTAATAGTTTTAGACTCTGAAACTAAGCATAATAGTTGTCTCGATTTCATCTATAAATGTAAGTTAACCATTTATATACGTACTGAGATCTGGAACTCGTGTATCCGTTAATGATTTAACATTTCAGAACACAACGAAGTTGCATATATATAGGTCGTGAATCAATGTTATTTTGCCGTAACTTTTTTTCTTGGTTTATGGTTGTGAACGTTTAGATCATGCTTGCTTTGATGTCATTATATTGTTGTAATTATTCGTAGTGAAGCATCCACTGTCAATTAGAATGTAAATATATCCGACAAAATATAAGTAGGAATTTTGACAATGAGACAGCCTTCTGTTAAATACAAAATGTTATAGTTTAATAGGTAGAGAAATATGTGGTATGAGTGCCAATGACAAAACTTTCCATCCAAATAAAAATTTATTAAAGTAAACCATTATAGGTCAAGGTACTGCATTCAACACGGAGCCTTGACTCACACCGAACAACAAGCTATAAAGGGCCACAAAATTACAAGTGTAAAACCATTCAAACGGGAAAACCAACAGGTCTAATGTATGATTAATGTATGAGTCACTGTTAATAAAGGAAGACATTTTTAAAAACTACGCAAAGGAATTAACTATTACAAAAGGTGAATGGTCTCTACGAAAATGCATCCCAAAGCTGCGTTTCAATAATTTCTATTTTTATTAGAGAAAGGCGAAAATATGGAGATGTGGCATTAGTGCCAATGAAATAACTATTCAAAACGAGATTTTATATAAATTTTAAGAAGAAGGCAAAATTAAAACTTATGAAACTAATGAAAAAGAGAAAGGAAAGGTAAAAACAATTTAATTTATCATTGACGTTTTTTAATGTTTCTTAGACATTCACTGATAATGTCAATTTGTCATAAGTACACAACAAACTTGAACAAATATAGAAATCAGTAAATAAAACAAAATAACAAAAACTCTTAACGATGCGCTCGCTTATAATGATGTGGTGTAATTTAACAACAATGTTAAAATTTGTGTTTTTAAAATGACATTTTGTTCTAAAAATATTTTATTTCATGCAATTCGAAAATTTTAAATATCCTTTTCTAATGATGTTTTTTTAAATTACTGTTCGTCCAAACGCCAGATGTACACAATTTCCTATGGGCTAATAAAGATAAATAGGGTACACTGACTCAACATCCTGTGATTTCTGATTAGTGACAGGCACTAAAAGTTGTAGTGGGAATATACATTGCTTACGTCTTGAAATTGACACACATGACGGACTTTAAATAAAGTCGACAACAGACGTTTTGAACCTCAACCTCAAAATTTTCAGTAGTAAAATACTTATTGGTCAATCGTATTTCGTTAACAAATTTTTTCTCAATATGAAATCGCAAAATAATATTTGATTATTTAAGATAAATTTGATAAAAAGTACCGGTGTGAGTTCATTTGTTACTGAACTTAATTACTTCAAATGTAAGCTGTTGATATTACACTATAAACTTGATTTAAGTTATAATTGTGAAACTTCTTTCATGAGCTATACACTATCAATTTGACATATTCTAGACCTAATATTATTTATTGATTTTAGTTCAAAATTGAAAATTTTGTTTATATTTCACAATTAACATCTTATTTACGAAAAAAGATGTGGTATCTTTGTCAATGAGAATACTCTACACCAAAGAGCAAATGATCGTCAAGTTAATAAATAAATGATATGTTATCCTACAGCCTCCAACAACGCCAAAATCCATACAGCACAGAAAGTACGCAATCACTGACCCCGCAACTATAAAAAAAAGTAAAATCACAAAAATACTGAACTCAGAGGAAAATCAATTCGGAAAGTATAAATCACATGGCAAAATCAAATAACGCATCAAAAACGAATGGACAAGAATTCGAACTGTCATATTCCTGACTTGGTACAGGCATTTTCAAATGTAGAAAATGGTGGATTGAACCTGGTTTTATAGCTAGATAAACCTCTCACCTGTATGAAAGTCGCATCAAATTCCATTATATTGTCACCGATGTGTGAACAAAACAAACAGACACAATAGGTAAAAATGTCAAAAACAGGGGTACAGCAGTCAACATTGTGTTTTCATCTTAATCACTATAAAAACAACAAATGTAACGAAGAAGCACAAAAAGGCATACATCAAATTAACATCCTCATTTTGATTATATTATACGATTTTATTTGTCTATGTAAAATGCACCCATCAAGGAAGGAGGGTTTTGAGTACTGGTGTAAAATTGCGCGTTTGAAATTCGCACAGGTAGACATGAAATAATTTTGCCGTTCAAGGTATGACGTGATGCATAAATACAGTCACGCAAAATAGATATAACAAAAACTTGACAGTTAAAGTAATAATAATAAATAAAATAATAGTGTGGTTCAAAGTATGACGGGATACATAAGTACAGAGTCACGTCAAATGTATATCACAAAAAAGGGTTGGGTTGACGGTAAAAGTAATATTAATAAATAAAATAATTCTGTCATTCAAAGTATGACAAGATACATAGGTACAGAGTCACATCATAAAATAATTTTGTCGTTCAAAGTATGATGGGATACATAAGCACAGAGTTACGTCAAAAGGATATCTCAAAAAACAGACTTAACAGTAAAAGTAATATTAATAAAGACAAATAAAAGAATAATGTAACACGTTATTAAGATGATAAACAACGTCAGTACGCCAAATCTATACTTCAAGACCATCGTGTATTAGTGTTTTAAATTTAAAGTAAAACAATTCACACGAGAACAAAACAGTCAACGAAAAACTAATTTAAGATAATTCTTATATTATTTGCATATTAGGGAATACGTTGATATGATTAGTCGAGTTGTTATTGTCGTTGTTTATTTTTCGATAGACGACGTAGACCGTATTTCTTTTCGTCACCAATTTAAACAAGATGGCGTCAATAATGACACCGACATTTAAAAAAATATTTTCACTGCACGTTAATCGTTTGAATAATACACACAAAAACATTCGCTTGAATGATAATAAGAGTTTTTGCAGTTTATTTTTTATCAGATATCAAATTTCATTGAGTACATTTTTTTGTGTTAAACAACAAATATATTCATGCGCCAGGCCTATCCAATGACATAAATATACAATTTACGCGTGATAGTGGTAACGAGTGTGGAAAAATATATTCCCTATTTCCAATTTTAAAGAATTTTAAGGATTAAAGGCCTTTTTAAAGGAATCTTTTGGTGTATTAACTGGATCTAGTCACTCACAAACATATCATAAAAGTCCTTTGTCATTTATTGAATTTCAATAGTGTATGACATTGATAAAAAAAATCACGACGCTTTGGTGTACATTTTTAAATATATTACCCAGAATGCATTAGATTCTAAAACGAAGAATTTAGTAAAGACTATATAGGCAAGGCCAATAAAAAAGCAAGTATTATTTCAGATGACGACAAAGAATACCAGTTTTATGTCGGTGCCTCCGATTTGGAAACTGAAGGGATGTGGAAATGGATCACACCAAATTCAATGAACTACTTCAAATTTAAGTCACCAAGTCAACCAAACAACATTGACAATGGTTTTCCGACTTTTCCGGCAAATTGTGGAACACTTTTCAGTGACGGAGGTATTAACAAAAAAGGATTCCTGTATGATGAATATTGCAACCAGACAAAAAAGTTCATATGTGAAATTTAAACATTCTAAAAAAAATGCGCTTTTAGATTTTTCAAATAGCAGCAAATGTATAATTCACTGAAATGTAATGTTTATACCTTTTCTGAGTCATGACGAAAACACTATGGTGTGAATTTGTAAATGAAGTTTATGTCGTTTATAGTACAAACCGCAATGCTTGTTAATAGTTAAACAATTTCAGTGCAAATCCTGCCGTGTAGCTTTACGAAACAATAGGGACCGACGGATTATTTTTTTTAAAAAGCGGAGTTGTTTAATATGTCTCTTATTTTATGAATAAGAAAGTCCCTGGTGTTGATAGCATTGATTCCTATATTAGAAAACGAACATTGAAGGCATTTTTCTATTTTCAACGTGCAATCGTTCTTACCGCTTTGTTTGAAATCGACGGAAAGTAAACATTACAAGTCTGTATTTCGAAACATATATCTATTTATCTTTTAAGGGAATTATCTCTTAAACAATTTTAAAAGTTTACAGTGAGTGACAATAGAATGAAACGAATGTAAAATTACCCAAGTGGATGATAAAGATGCTAAAAAGAAAGGGACCAAGATTTGAAATACTTTTACAATAGGACTGTAGTATTTTTCGTACCTTGACTTCGCTTAGGTCGTAAACTGGTGTTGAATTAACTAATTACATTTAGATGCCTGCAATCTGAACTTTCTACCTCTTTGAAGTTATCATTATCCTGATCCTTATCCTTATCTTAATCATTATCATTATCTAGAAATTATGTATATGGGTTTAGAAAGGGGTACTAAGTATACGGCTATTAGTACATGTGTGTTTATGAATGTTTGCTCCATGATTCTTACTTTCGTGAATAATAAAGGATCCGGTTAATTAAAATGGTTTCTTATAAGTTCATTGTTCTTTTATCATATTACGCAATGTTTGTCGAGTTTCACCGATATAAGGTAGCCCACTCTATTCCATAAAAAAACATTTATTCATTGAACAGTCTAGAGGCTCAAAAGATTGATGTTTGTAATAGCTTTTATCTGTTAAATTTTCTAGAGAATTATTGAGAACTGATAAGCTTATTGCATGTCTTTCGTGTGTTTTTCTCTGTTGTTTTATAAAAAAAATCTGATTATAATCTGAACGACTGGAACTAAATCCAGTAGGTTTTTTTCAAATCTTGTTGAAATATATTCAAACGGATCACTATTGATGAATAGGCCATCACTATTTTGCAACTTTGAAATTTAAATTGAAACTGTATGTTTATATGGAAAAAGAACCGGAAATTCAACTTAGATGAAATTATACATGTTTAAAGCAAAATAAATGAATGAATGAAATCATAATTTAAAAACAAAATGTATATTAAATGGGCATTAGCTGTCAAATTCATTTGACTCAAATTAGCATATTCGATTTATAACATACTCAAACGTATATATTAAAGCCCGATTATATGTGTCAGCATTTCTTGTATGTTTTAGTCTAGACGCCATCTTATTAACTATGGAGATGAACTGCCAACGGCTATATTGCCCGATATAAACATACATGTAGATATAAATAGTTCGCGAACTCGTGCAATTGAATTGTCTAGGTCTTTTAAATTTTTAATTCATTTATATGTAAAAATATACATCAATCATTGTTTTAACCTATACAAGAATGGGTTATTAAGGATCGAATAAGTTCATCGAATAGTTTACCCTTGTTTCACTTTCAATGTTGACATTCTTTTCCTTTTGATAACTGAACATGTCTTACTTCTGCATAACCCATCTGTAGCTAAGTGATTAAATTGAAGTTTACATGCATACAGATTCAATGAGGTCGAACTATTCACTTCCTAGTAAGTAATTCTATATCGATGTTAATTAGCTTATTTTGACAAAGTTGCACTGAACTGGCTGTTAAAAGCGAATTCATATTTTACTATAATTTCATTTTTATTGTTGATTAAACATAGTTTACAAGTAAAAGTTTGTGTTCATTTTTGTTTTAAGGGGACTAATTATTATAAGTCAATGGTATTTGGTATTCAGTTGTATTAACATTGGCACAGCTCATTTCTATGGAGATTGTCCAACCATATTCAACCATGTACTTTCAGTCATGGTTTATCAACTTTGAATATGTGTATAACTTACATGTTAGAATAGTTATCAAAGGTACCAGGCTTATAATGTAGTACGTAAGACGCACGTTTCGTCTAAATAAGACTCATCAGTGACGCTCAGATCAGAATAAATATTGTTATTTTAATTTCAACATTTGCATTATCAAAGTTACAAACAGGCGAGACATATCTCTACGATAAAAGTCTATTTATAGAGGATAATTATAGATACGAAGATAATAGAATTGCAAAATAAACTAACACTCACAAGACACAAATGAGCAAAAACAAGTACCTCTGGAACGCTATAGAAGGTCCCTTCATTTTTGTACCTGCAAACATATAAAACAATTCAAATTAAGAAACTAATTAATGAGCACTTCATTATAATGAGATAAACGTAAAACTAAAATAAATAATACATCAAAGAGTTACCATCCACAACCACTGACTTTGAACAGACACATGCGGAATATAGTGCAGTTAAACATTTGTGTATAACATTATTTTCTCACTGAAAAAAAAAGTTGGAAAGGTTTTTCTCACCCGATGTACACAAAGCACAGAAACAATTGATTTAAATACAAATGACACACAACCAATCAGAAAACACATCTTGCAACAGGTATACTCTTTACAGCTTTGATACTCTTCTTAAAAAAGTACAGGATGAAAATGTGCATGAAAAATGAGTTTTATCAACAACAAAAAAAAAAGAAAAGAAAGAAGATGTGGTATGATTGCCTATCAGACAACTCTCCACAAGAGACCAAGATGACACAGAAAATAACAACTATAGGTTATCGTACGGCCTTCAACAATGAGCAAAGCCCATATCGCATAGTTAACTATAAAAGTCCCCGAAATGACAATGTAAAACAATTCAGGTGTAATACCACCATTGATTTCCCTCTGTTAGTCTTTGTTAAATTTGAACTTTTCAAAAAATTGTGCAGAATTTATCTTTTGTTTCAAATAAAGAAATATTTGACATGAGTAAAGTTTTATCCTGTCCAGTCCATAGAAAATTTCACTTAACATTTCATTGCATATAAGAAAATAACCATCATTGGAAGTTAACCAATCAAATTTCTCCCCTTATTGTATCTGTGTACAAGGTTTAGTCACCATGTAATCTCAAGATTACAAAATTTTCTATAGAAATACCCCAAATAAAAAATAATTGTGTTTTGAAATACCCAAGACATATGTTTATGACACAGAAATGGTTTTACTGCAATAAAATGTAGGATTAATAACCTACAACGGTCAAATTCAAGGGAATATTTTTTTCGACCTACTTTCGTATACAACCGGATGTGACGTACCATGATTTGGTGGTATTACACCTTCAAACGAGAAAATTAACGGCTTTATGTATGTACAAATTGAACAAAAAATAAAAATGCAACACATAAACAAACGACAACCACTGAATTACAGGTTCTGACTTGGGATAGGCAAATTGTCTTAAAACGAGAATGTGTCCATAGTACACAGATGCCCCACTCGCACTATTATTTTCTATATTCAGTGAACCGTGACTGTCGGTCAAAAATCTAATTTGGCACTCAAATAAGAAAGATCATAATTATCATAGGGAACATGTGTACTTAGTTTCGAGGTGATTGAATTTCAACTTCATCAAAAACTACCTTGACCAAAACCTTTAACATGAAACGGCACAGGTGGAAGAAAAGACGAATGGACGCACGAACGGACGCACGAACGGACGCACAAACCAGAAAACATAATTCATTTTATCATTTGAAAGCGGATACATGCATGTAAAATGAGAATACTTGGAAAATTCACTAGTATTTCCTACCATTATCTCAACAAAAGTTAAATCTCAGTCATATGCCATTTTAAATATTATGACATGTAATTAACAATGTCCTTATGTCGTAACTACTATCCCGTTCCCTTTTCAAGAATGTGACCTACCAAATTAGACTATTTACCGAGTTTGTAATAATATGAGCTACACGACGTGTGCCATATAAGGAGCAGGATCTACTTAGCCTTCCAGTGCATCTGAGATCACATCCAGTTTTTGGGTGGGTTCCTGTTGCTAAGTCTTTAGTTTTCAATGGTATGTCTTGTGTTCTATTATTTGTCTGTTTGTATTTTTCATTTTGTTTTTTTAGCTATGGCATTGTCAATTAATTTTCGATCTATGAATTTAAATGTCTCTCTGGTATTGTTCGCCCCTCATTTGTAACCAGAAGACTAAATTCAAAAGTTATCTGTGTTTAAAATCTTTATTAACCTTCAAACATTAAACGAACAAAAAGAAACTATCGCACATGCGTTATTGTAGACAAATTATGCACATATGATTAAGCACTGAGATAATGATATAAATGTTCAATTGAACCATCAGCAACACAAAACTTATTGATAGGATGTTCAACACAAACCCTTTTTTCAATAATTTAGTGCAATACAATTAATGTTCCTTTTCATTAGTAAAGAAAAATTGATATATATCGTTCACCACGAAGACTCTTTAGAAAATAAAGATGATGATAATAGGGCTTGATAATTAAAGACTGATTCTTCTCTTCAGATTTACCATATATAATATATAATGTTTACTTTGAAATAATGTAATATTTCCTTTAGCCTACGTAAAAGCATTTAAATTGACTAATAACAAATAGTGTTACCGTACTCTGGCTCGTTTTGGTATTTTTAACGCCATCTTTTCATAGAATATGAAAATCGTGACTGTTAGTATCATAAATGTAGTGTTTTACAATATGTTCAAATCACATGAAACAACTTGGTTTTTTTTTAACCTTGTTCCTAATAGAAATCATGCTATAAATATTATCATCTCCTGAAGGACGATAGGGAACGAAGAGTAACAATATAACATCTATTGTATTTTATCGTAGAATATCTATAAAAACAGTATTGTAATAGTTTTTCGTGGCGATGAAAGTCTAATTGAAATTTAAATTGTTTTTGTTATATTATTTTATTATTCAAATACACAAAAAAGACTATGGATTTGCGTACTGGAAAAAAAATAATAGTTTTAGAGAAAAAATAAAAAAACACGTTAGTTGGCGATATTATCAAGGATTATGATGCTTTAGAAATGATTATGTTGTTTATGTTATTAGTTTTGTGTTGTATGTAATAATTAAAACAACTGGCTAATACATGGAAAAGTTATACGTTGATGGTAGTTATTGTTTCAGCACAAAAATGCAGTCCTCAAGTCGAAAACAAAAAACGATGACATGTAAGCATATCTCGATGGACAACGTTAACGGTACTAAGTTTTATGCACCAGAAGCACATTTCGATAATCAATGTCTCTTCGGTGATGATTCATGCAAAAATATTTGAAAATCTAAATGTTATTAGGAAAATTAACATCTTATTCGATTTTTTGCAATATTCGATTGAGTTAGTTTTAAACAGAACAGAAATCATACAGTAATTAATAAGATTTGTACATGTATATAAGAATGCAGCTATGTAGAAATATAATGTTGATCTATAATGACGTTAAAGACTGTAGAACAAAATATAATACAGGTCATTTAATTCAAAAGATAAAACACAGCTGATTTGCTCTTTATAGAACTTCAATTCCGTTTAATTAAGAAAGACCTAATTTTCCATTGTAATGAACTCAAAATTAACCGAAATATAACAAAATGTCATTTTTGGGTCAGAAACTTTAGACATAATTAATTTGAATACATATGTAGTAGTGTTGCTATGGCCTATAAGTACATAAACAAATTAGAAAATATATGATTGTTTGATGTTCAAACACAGAATTATTTTTTTTATACAATCTTAGATTTATAATATGAAAGCAATTTATACTCTGCAAAACGTGTTTTCAGTTTTGTTGTTTTGTTGCAAGTAACGTATTTGATAGAAAGTGGAATCAAACATTGATTCCATAATATTAAAAACAAGAATGTGTCCTAATTACACAGATGCCCCACTTACATAAACAAATTAGAAAGTATATGATTGTTTGATGTTCAAGAATAGAATTAATTTCATTATTTTTTCATTATACAGTCTTGGATTTATAATCATGATAATATGAAAGAAATTTGTTCTTTGCAAAAGGTGTTTTTAGTTTTGTTGTTTTGCTGTAAGGCTATTTGATAGAAAGTGGAATCAAACATTGATTCCATAATATTGAAAACAAGAATGTGTCCTAAGTACACGGATGCCCCACTTGCACTATTATTATCCATGTTCAATAGAGCGTGAAATTGGTAAAAAATCTAATTTGGCATTAAATTAGAAAGATCATACCACAGGGAACATGTGTACAAAGTTGCAAGTTGATTGGACTGCAGTTTCATCAAAAACTACCTATACCAAAAACTTTAACCTGAAGCTGGTCAGACGAACGAACACACGGACAGAATAACAAACGAACGGACACACAGACCAGAAAACATAATGCCCCTCTTCTATCGTAGATGGGGCATAAAAACAAAAGAAAAAATTTAAACCAGCAACAACAATGACCTGTATATGCTGCGTCAGCATCAACTTAATTGCCTTTATGTTAAATCAAAATATTTGCTCTTTAAACGTCCCTTGTGTCGTTTCTACGTGTTTATACATGCCTGTCTTACTAAATAAACTCACCATAGAAAATAGGATTAAAAATTTTCGGAATCCTCTGGTTTTATCCATTTGAGTGCCTTGAAAACATTTGCCCGGTCAACCCCATTTTTCTTTTTGGAAACCTTTTACATGTATAATGATAAGCCATTTGTAAAAGTCAATTTTAATTATTTTTTAACAGTTTTTGAGAACATCAACTTGTCAATGATAAAGCTATAAAAAGTCAAGAGAGAATATTTTCCCTGCAAAATTTCAATGGCTAATAGCTCGAAAATGAGCACGGTGACCTATATATTTTTTTTGCTCTTTAGATTCCTTTATTTATCCCCTATCAATATAAACTAGTTTTTTGAAAAGTTACTTATTCTGAAACTGAGAAGCGAACTCCCTTAATCAAGTGTTATTTTCAATCATTATCTTTACAAACACCATTCCTTTCGGAAGAGGGAAATTCTAGAAACATTGTGTATGCATCATCATGGTATAAATCCATTTGAAGTTGGATGTCTTTTGACTGATTTTTCTTTCTTAGATATATGACTTTTTATTATTTGTAAATGGCTTTCAACTAGAGGTATAGATAGGTACTCTTTGGCTTTTTTTTTGGTTGTTATTGTACTTTCTATCGATCTTTTTAAACTGGTTGACTGTTTACTCTTATGTTGTGCTTTTACACAACTGTCTGCGGTAATTTGGAGGGATGAACGCCTGCAGATATTTGATTTTTGTTTTACATTGGACATTTTTGCACCCATAGTTTTGAAAATTGATGGAACATTTATTTGTTGTCAGTTTATTTTCGACTTATGAGTTTTACTGTCCCTTTGGTATCTTTCGTCCCTCTTTTATTTCCAATGAAAAAGCTTAAAGGATGTTCGCTTGTCATGTTTTGAGATTTTTGTCACATTTTCGGAATCCTCTGGTTTTATCCATTTGAATGGTTTAAAAAAATTTACCCATTGACCACCATTTTTCTTTTTCTGATATTTTTGCTTGTATTATTATAAACCATCTGCAAAAGTCTTTTGCAATCTTGGTTATTTTTCAATAGTTTTTGAGAACTTAAACATCTCAATGATAAAGCTATGAAAAATCAAGAGAGAACATTTTCCTGCCATGATTTCAATTGCTAATATCTTGAAAACAAGCACATGCACATTGACCTATACATTTTTTTGTTGCTTTTAGGGTTCCTTTATTAATCCCCTATCAATATATACTAGTGTTATGAAAAGCTCGTTATTTTGAAACTAAACAGCGAACCTCCTTAAACATTAACAATTCACGATATATCTAAACGATTGTGAAAGTGGTGTATTGAATAATAACAGTATTAAACTTATTTTACAAACCTTGAACTTTACTATAATATATTGATATAAGTTATCAAAAATATTTTTTTTACGCGGATTCATGTAGAATTCACTAGAATTTCATACCTCTATCTCAACAAAAGTTAATTCTAAGTCATATGCCATTTTAAATATTATAACATGTAATTAACAATTTTGTTTAATTTGTTTTTTTTTACTTTACGAAAATAAGAATAAACATCGTTATGTTTTCTCTCACAGCTACGCTATCGCTCAAATCAAACTTAGATAAAAGAGGGACGACAGATACCAAAGGGATAGTCAAACTCATACACCTAAAACAAACTGACAACGCCATGACTAAAAATGAAATAGACAAACAAAAAAAAAACAGCACACATGACACAACATAGAAAACTAAAGAATAAACTTATTTTACAAACCTTGAACTTTACTATAATATATTGATATAAGTTATCAAAAATAATTTTTTTACGCGGATTCATGTAGAATGAGAATACTTAGAAAATTCACTAGTATCTCTTACCTTTAGATAAGAAGCACCTTAAGGATGTACACCTCTCACCTCTGAGCAGCCAAAAATTTCTAGAACTAAACTTTTTTTCTTCACCAGATTTTGGGGTTTTTAAGACTATAACAAAATAATTGGTGAAGAAAAAAACATATGGTTGTGCACTTCTTTTTTTGCTACGGCCCTTTGAAAATGCCCAATTTTGATGATTTCCCCATTTTTCATCGATTTTTACCTATTTTTGGGCTATTATCGTGAAAAAAATCGCAGTTCCACAATTAATTTTTTTTCATACTTTCTATAAAGATGAAGTGGACAAATCTAGATAAAATTTACTTAAAAAACTATAGGTAGTTGTTAATATAAGAAAGTTTTATCATATTTTGAAGCTTTTTGTGTAAAATTTACCATGCTGTCAACTTTGTATTTTTGTGATTTTTCTCAGTTTTAAGAACAAAATGCATATCATTTCAACTTTTTTGTTATAAATAATTGAAAAAATACATATCTAAGAAATTTGAAAAGACCAAAATGGTATGGGATGTACATGATTCTTGTAAAATCTTTTTTTGTATCCCTAACCCATTTTTCTTAAAATTTTGGCTAAAAATACTGACGTGATTGGTCGTAAAATTTGAAAACTGGATTACTCAAAAAGCATTCATTGTAAATACACAATTTTGTTCACAGAGTTATGTTTGATTATAATATTTTTAAAATTCATTGATATTTTCCACTTGTATCACATGTTTTGGAAATAATTTAAGAACGAGATTTCAACGAGACTGAACGAGACTGAAAAGTCAGAAGCATATATCCTTAAGCATTTAAAGTACATAAAGTGATTTTATGATACCTCACTAGTTCAATAGTCGAATGTCATTTAATATTTCATGCTCTTTTGATAAGAAAAAACAAAAGCAAGAAAAACTGACCATGTTACTTGTATTACATTAAATATTATACCTGTTTTATTTGCATTCGAAGTGCTGGGCATTTGTTATGAAGGCACATATTTAGATTTCTACACAAGAAATATGGTAATGTAGTAGAAAGTTTTGAACACGGATATTTGAAATTCAACATTTGCTTATAAAAATGAAGATGTGGTATGATTGCCAATGAGACAACTGTCTACGAGAGACCAAAATGACACAGACATTAACAACTATAGGTCACCGTACGGCCTTCGACAATGAGCAAAACCCATACCGCATAGTCAGCTATAAAGGGCCCCGATAAGACAAGGTAAAACAATTCAAACGAGGAAACTAACGGCCTTTTTTATGTACAAAAAATGAACGAAAAACAAATATGTAATACATAAACAAACGACAACCACTGAATAACAGGCTCCTGACTTGGGACAGGCGCAAACATAAATAATGTGGAGGGGTTACACGTGTTAGCGGGAACCCAACCCTCCCCCTAACCTGGGACAGTGGTATAATAAAACGACATAATAACGAACTATCAAAATCATTCGAAAACGGATTTACACATCAGATGGACAAAATACAAGTGGACGTGGCCGGGTACTTCTACATCCCAAAAAAAAGAAGACACAATGAACCCATCTGAGAGTACTGACAGTTATCTGAAAGCTAGTTAAAAGCCACTTCAACTAATAAAAAAAAATGCATTTAAGACTAAACTATCAATCCGTAGACTTTACACTTCCTTCATAGGATGCTCGGCTTGTGTAGTGTTTTCCCTTGCACAGATGTAAATTTGTTTGTCAAATATTTCACAGATGATATCGGATATGTTCCTCATGTCGTAACTGCAACCTCGTTCCATTTTCAAAAATGTGACCTACCAAATTAGACTATTTACTGGGTTTGTAATAACACGAGCAGCACGACGTGTGCTATATATATGGAGCAGGATCTACTTAGCCTTCCAGTGCATCTGAGATCAGATCTAGTTTTTGGTGGTGTTCCTGTTGCTAAGTCGTTAGTTTTCAGTGTTAAATAATGTGTTCCATTATTTGACTGTTTATATTTTCTTTTCTTAGCTATGGCATTGTCAATTAATTTTCGATTTATGAATTTGAATGTTTCTCTGGTATTCTTCGCCGTTCTTTTGTACCTAGAAGAATAAATTCAAAAGTTTTCGTGTTTAACACCATTATTAACCTTCAAACATCTATTTTATTTTATCGTAAAATATCTATAAAAACAGTATTGTAATAGTTTTTCGTGGCGATGAAAGTCTAATTGAAATTTAAATTGTTTTTGTTATATTATTCTATTATTCAAATACACAAAAAAAGACTATGGATTTGCGTACTGGAAAAAATAATAATTTTAGAGAAAAAATCAAGGCTTATGATGCTTCAGAAATGATTGTGTTGTTTATGTTGTTAGTTTTGTGTTTTATGTAATAATTAAAACAACTGGCTAATACATGGAAAAGTTATACGTTGATGGTAGTTACTGTTTCAGCACAGAAATGCAGTCTTCAAGTCGAAAACAAGAAACGATGACATGTAAGCATATCTCGCTGGACGACATTAACGGTACTGAGTTTTATGCACCAGAAGCACATTTCAATAATAAATGTCTCTTCGATGATGATTCATGCAAAACTATTTTAAAATCTAAATGTTATTAGGGGAATTAATATCTTATTCGAATTATTGCAATATTCGATTGAGTTAGTGTTAAACAGAACAGAAATCATACAGTAATTAATAAAATTTGTACATGTATGTAAGTATGCAGCTATGTAGAAATATAATGTTGATCTATAATGACGTTCAAGACCGTTGCCTTGGAGAAAATATAATACAGGTTATTTAATTCAACAGACAAAACACAGCTGATTTGCTTTGTATAGAACTTCAATTCCGTTTAATTAAGAAAGACCTTATGTTCCATTGTAATGAACTCAAAATTAACCGAAATATAACATTTGTATAACAAAATGTCATTGTTGGGTAAGAAACTTTAGACATAATTAATTTGAAAACATATGTAGTGGTGTTGCTATGGCCTTTAAGGACATAAACAAATTAGAAAGTTTATGATTGTTTGATGTTCAAGCATAGAATTTTTTTTTTTTTATTATACAGTCTTGGATTTATATTATGAAAGAAATTTGCGCTCTGCAGATCGTGTTTTCAGTTTTGTTATTTTGCTGTAAGTAACGTATTTGATAGAAAGTGGAATCAAACATTGATTCCATAATATTTAAATCAAGAATGTGTCCTAAATACACGGATGCCCCACTTGCACTTTCATTTTCCATGTTCAATGGAGCGTAACATTGGTAAATAAATATAATTTGGCATTAAAATTAGAAAGATCATACTATAGGGAACATGTGTACTAAGTTTCAAGTTGATTGGACTTTAATTTCATCAAAAACTACCTTGTCCAAAAACTTTAACCTGAAAGTTGCACTTTGAACTTCTAAATGCAGTGGACCATGAAATAGGGGTCAAAATTCTAATTGGCATTTAAATTAGAAAGATCATATCATAAGGAACATGTATACTAAGTTTCAAGTTGATTGGACTGCAGTTCTATCAAAAACTACCTATACCAAAAACTTTAACCTGAAGCGGGACAGACGAACGAACGCACGAACGGAATAACGAACGAACGAACGGACGGACGGACGGACACACAGACCAGAAAACATAATTACCCTCTACTATCGTAGGTGGGACATTAAAACAAAAGAAATTATAAAACCAGCAACAATAAAGACCTGTATATGCTGCGTCAGCATCAACTTAATGGACTTTTAGTTAAATCAAAATGTTTGCTCTTTAAACGTCCCTTGTGTCGTTTCTACGTGTTTATACATGCCTGTCTTACTAAATAAACTCATCATAGAAAATAGGATTAACATTTTATATTTAAACAAGACGCGCGTTTCGTCTAAAAAAGACTTATCAGTGACGCTGGAATTAAAAGATATTTTGAAAATGTTCAGTTTTCTGGTTTTGAGCGTCCTTGAAGTTAATCCAGAAAAACACCCCGACATACTAACTTAAGGAAGCTGGCTTGTCAAGTTTTTGATTTTTTGTCAGATTTTCGGAATCCTCTGGTTTTATCCATTTCAGTGCCTTGAAAAAATTTGCCCGGTGACCCACATTTTTCTTTTTTAAACCTTTTACATGTATAATGATGATAAGCCATCTGTAAAAGTCAATTTTAATTACTTTTTAACAGTTTTTGAGAACTTCAACTTGTCAATGATAAAGTTATGAAAAGTCAGGAGAGAATATTGCAATGGTTAATAGCTCGAAAACAAGCACGGTGACCTATATATTTTTTGGCTCTTTAGATTCCTTTATTTATCCCCTATCAATATAAACTAGTGTTTTGAAAAGTTAATTATTCTAAAACTGAGAAGCGAACATTCTTATCAAGTATTATTTTCAATCATTTTCCTTACAAACACCATTCCTTTAAGAAAGGGTTAAGTACTTCGGAAGAGGGAAATTCTAGAAACATTTTGTATGCATGGTATAAATCCATTTGAAGTTGGATATCTTTTGACTGGTTTTTCTTTCTTAGATATATGACTTTTTATTATTTGTGGCTTTCAACTAGAGGTAAAGATCGGTACTCTGTGGCTTTTTTTAGTTGTTTTTGTACTTTCTATCGATCTTTTAAACTGGTTAACTGTTTGCTCTTATGTTGTGCTTTTACACAACTGTCTGAGGTTGTTTGAAGGGTTGAACGCCTGCAGATATGTGATTTTTGTTTTACATTGGACATTTTTGCACCCATAGTTTTGAAAATTGATGGAACATTTATTTGTTGTCAGTTTATTTTTGATTTATGATTTTGACTGTCCCTTTTGTATCTTTCGTCCCTCTTTTATTTCCAATGAAAAAGCTTTAAGGATGTTCGCTTGTCATGTTATAAGATTTCTGTCAGATTTTCGGATTCCTCTGGTTTTATCCATTTGAATGCTTAAAAACAATTTGCCCATTGACCACCATTTTTCTTTTTATGATTTTTTTACTTGTATAATTATAAACCATCTTCAAATGTCTTATGCAATCTTGGTTATTTTTTAACAGTTTTTTAGAACTTAAACTGCTCAATGATAAATCTATGAAAAATCAAGAGAGAACATTTTCCTGCCATGATTTCAATTGCTAATATCTCGAAAACAAGCACGTTGACCTATACATTTTTTTGTTGCTTTTATTGTTCCTTTATTAATCCCCTATCAATATATACTAGTGTTATGAAAAGCTCGTTATTTTGAAATTGAATAGCGAACCTCCTTAAAACATTAAACAATTCACGATATATCTAAACCATTGTGAAAGTGGTGTGTATTGAATAATAAGAGTAGTAAACTTAGTTTACAAACCTTGAGCTTTACTATACTATATTGATATCAGTTATCAAAAATAATTTTTTTACGAACGATTTAAAAACTTTTTAAAAAAACCTCAAGGTAGATAACACATGTATGTGGTTCGAATTCTAGGGGAAAAAACATACAACTATCTTGCTTTGTTTGTAAACACACAGACATTTCACATCCGGCTAAATTGATGTTCACACACATATATAAGAACCATCACGCTGTATAGACTGCACTTATATTGTTCGGTCGATAAAGCTTTCAAAAGACTATAGTTTTTTTTTCAGCTATATATTCATATATATACGTTATGATTAGTTCTGAACAACAAAGTACATTGTAGTTTGAAAATAGAAATGTGAACTCAGATATGTTTTTAGTTCGCTGTCATTAACAAGCGATGATAACAGGTTTGTCTAGAGAATTATTAATGGGTTACAATTTCCACTTGCACGCTGATTTCAAATTACACGGCATAGTAGTTAATTTGAAAATATGTCAATATAATTATGTTTTTAATGTCGCCTTATATAGAATTCAAACGCGAAGCATACGTCTAGTACACAAACGTCCTAATTAGTTACCAAAAAGCATTTTATAACCATGCATAAAACACCTACAACCTTCTTGAATAATTTGATATGAGTGTGATAACCGTAATTCAATGTGGAGGAATCAAAACCCGATTCGATATAGAATCATATTAAAATACATCAAATTTACCTTCACTTCTATACATTTTTAAGAATAAGATTTGTTAAAAGCAATTTTATAGAGATTAAGATTATAAAACAATGTTGACTGCTGTGTATTTCACATCGTTCACCTATCATTATTTGTTTTGTTCACATCGATATCGTTGTCAATAAAACAAAATTTGATACGACTGTCATAAAAGTGAGAGGTTTAGCTAGCTTTAAAACCAGATTTAGTCCGACAATTTTCTATATATATAAGAAAATGCCTGTACTGAATTAAGAATATGACATATCGTTTGATGTGTTTGGGCTTTTGATTTTGCCATTTGCTTAGGGACTTGCCTTTTTAATTTTTCTTTAAGTTCAGTAATTTTGGTTGTTTTTCTTTTTGATAGACCACTAGCCGAAATACCACATGTAAAGATATTCAGTAACTAAAGATAAATTCATTACAACGTGAGCTAGTGACCTATGCAATGCACACTCTCACCCCATTATGAATTTACGTACCCAATATATATCATATTAGATCACCAGCACACTACGTTACTAATAATATTGACCAATTCAAGATGTGTTTGAGCTTTTGGTTTTGCCATTTGATTAGAGGCTTTCCTTTTTGAATTTTCCTCGGGGTTCAATTAATTTTTTGGTGATTTTACTTTTTTCTTGATAGACGAATTGTTTAAATTGACACCAATTAAAGTAACATCAAAACTAGCATTTCGGTTCTGAATGTGTCCAGTTATTTTCACCTATTAGTTTATAAATAAAACTCAAATTAATTTTGAAGAATTGTTTTCCTTTACTGTTTTTGTAAATTTCAGAGCAAGACAATAGCTTTTTGAGGATGTACATAACACTACAGGAAGATAGCTCTGTAAATAACCAGCTGAACGTTTTAATCACGTCCTATTGTTATGGAAATGTTAAGCTATTCAGAAACAACATAACTGAATTGTAAAAGAGGGACGAAAGACACCAGAGGCAGATACAGTCAAACTCATAAATCGAAAATAAACTGACAACGCCTGGCTAAAAATAAAAAGAAGACAAACAGACAAACAATAGAACACATGACACAACATAGAAAACAAATAATAAGCAACACGAACCCCACCAAAAACTAGGGGTGAAGAAGGATAAGCAGATCCTGCTCCAGATATGGCACCTGTTGTAAACTGCTATTCAGAATCCAATTCGATAAAGTGTGTGAAAGTATCAAAGTGAAAGTTTTGACAAAATTTGATGAAAGTTATTTAAGTTAATTTCTATTCGTCAAGTTAGTAGTTCGCATAAATTTTGATAAAGTTTGTTATAATAGGTCTAGTGTACCCTTTCAGATTTTATCATTTTCATTCAATACTCCGAATGATATTTCGATATAATTTGAAATAAAAAGAAATAAAAGAATGTATCAGAATAAAACACCAATAATATTATCCCCTGGAAAGGAAAACTCTAAAATTCGGATATTCAAACCAGATTTTTCAGACATTGTATTCTTTTAGATTTGTTACCCGACTTCATAGAAAAACTTTGAGTTGATCAATGAGAAGGTCATGTAGACAACCTGGAGGACATGTTCAACAACACCATGGGTGGGATTCGAAATCACGATCGCAGTGTTGATAGGCTAGTGATACAATAGTTAAACTACTTCTACCACTTCGGCAACCGAAGCTCCAAATTAGAATTTGACCCTTCACTTTATCTTTTCGAGAAACATTTCGTATGTTTTGTATGAAATAAGGAAACGAAATATGCTCACAAAGTCTATTCATCATACTCAAAATGACGTAGTTATTTGTAAATGTTTCAATAATGACCAAACTCATATCAGATATCAAGTTATTATAAAAGACACCAACATAAAAAGAATGAACAACAATCATAACGAGAAAACTAACGGTCAAAATGTGTGTACAAAAATTACAGAAGCATGCTAAGTTTCAGGAGAAAAGTCTATATGCTCCATCTTACCAAAAACTTAAACATGTTAAACATTCGAGTCTGTTTTGTATACCGTTATGTCTGTTCGGTTTTTTTTCACACATTGTTGTCAATATTATGTAATTTTATGCGAATAATTATGGTCTATAATCTGAGGTGGTATCCGTATTCATCGTCAACACTATTACCCATAACGCATTAGATTTTAAAATGATAACAAATTTAAATTAAAGATTGAAATTTACTTTTAATAATGATGATGACATGTTTCAATTCACCGTTTCAGAATCTAATGCATTCTGGGTAATATTTTCAAAAGCGTACACCAAAGCGTCTTGATTGGTTAAAACGTCCTAAACATTTGAAATTCAACCAATGACGTGACGTTATTTTCATTTTGGGGTACGAACAATAAAATTACCCATAGTTCTTTAGATTCTGAAACGGCCAATTGTATCAAATACATACTAATAGTAGATAACTAAACATTAATTTTTATTGTACCTTTTATAACATGGTTATTAAGTTTTCCATACCACTCGGGGTTTTTTCTCAATGTGATAGACATCTAACTAATTGATATATCTGGATCTTAATAAACTATTAAACGTTGGAATTACTGGTGTTTATCTCTAGGAGTGTGAAAGAGGTCCTTGGATGAACGCGACCTTGTCTTTTCTTTATCAATGTGATAGATATCGCACGAGTTAACATATTTGATTTAAACATTGGAATTGCTGGTGTTTATCTCTAGGAGTATCAAAGAAGTCCTTGGCTGGATGCGACCTTGTCTTTTCTTAATCAATGTGATGGACATCTTATGAGTTGATTTGTTTGGATTACACGTTGGAGTTATTGGTGTTTATCTCCAGAAGTATCAAGGAGGTCCTTGGATGAATGCGACCTTGCCTTTTCTTAATTAAACATGGAACAACTTCTGAGTAAGCATTTCTGATATTGTTGTTCATCAGACCATACAAAATGCTGTTGATGCAGCTGTTTGCTAATCCAAAGTAAAATGCTAATGCATTCAACCATGACACATATGTGTTTGTATCTGTACCAATAATAGTGGAGACACCGAATGGCATATACAGTACCAAATACGCTACAAATACAGCAAATTGCGATCTTGTTACTGTAAGTTCGTGTATGATTCTCTGCCGAGCTAGACCATTGTTCCAACTTTTATAAAGCTTATATTTAGTTTTTCGAATGTACAAGTACAATTTCAGATAACATGTACTAGTTACAGAAACGGGTGTGATTAAACAGAAAATAATGTATATAATAGTATACGTTTTGTTCAAGAATCTGTTAAAGTTACACATTTGTAATCCTGCGTCGAAAATTATAAAGTTGTCGATCCAAAAGATAGGAATCACGAAGACGAACCACAAAACAAAGCTAGAAAAACGACATTACGACGAGAAAACAAAGAATCGAATTTGTTTAAATGACAGATTTTCACATAACGGGAAATCGCAATACACATAATGAACTGTAAACAGAGGGTGAACAGCATATGAGAAAGAACTCCAAACACTGTGCATACAGCAGGAAGCGCTGGTGCTGAATTCGTGATAAGAATATACATGGTAAATGGTAATAAAAGTCCAATAATATGCAAATCAGTTATAGCAAGCAAGACCACGAAAGCGTTTTGCACAATTCTTAGACGTTTTATACGAAGAAATGTCCATATTATTAATACATTTCCTGACATTCCAACTACAAATAGGAACATGCCTGCTGTCAAACATAAGAATCGAACTTCAGTTGTATACAATTCCATATTGGTAGTATTCCTCTACAAAATTATAAATAATATCAGATCAAATTAAATTGCGTGAACACAAACAGTTCAATTCTCCAAAACAATAACAAATTATGGTATATGCATACATAGTGAATTTCGCTGTTAAGGAAATATAGATACAAATATAACTAACCTTTTAAATGATGATAATATCGATTGTAGATGTATAAATTATTCTAGGTCTCTTTGATTGGTTAAACGCAATCCTACATGCTTACATACTATACGTTGTTATATCAATTGTTTTCAAATTTCCTATCAAAATGTTTTGGAATAACAATTAACACATGTAACTTCACAAAGCAAGCTCTAAGTTTTGATATTTTTGTATGTCATATTTGTTTTTAGACAGATTAAATGTTCTTTGCTACATTTTTCTGAATTGTATTTGTTTACATTATCTTGAATAGCTTTTTTCCACTGAATAAAATGGTGTTTTTTTTAAATAACAAAAATAACAAAAAACGAGAACCCGAGTATAGCGAGCCATTATATCGAAGTGTAAGAAAGTGTTTTACTTTTTATTTTACATTAACTCATTTATATTTGTCTCCCTAGTTTTACTGGTGTATTAAAGCGTGATCGAAGAACAATGTGTATGAATAAAGAGAGGGAGTCCTCAATACTACAATGTAATAATGTGTACACGATCGATGCTTTTAAGACTTTTTACCAGACTCATAAAAACGACCATGATATAAACCAAAGAGCAGAGAAAACATAAAGTATAAAGGCGTTCCGTGTGTAATTGAGGGGTTCTAAAACAAAGGTGTTGCTCATCTAGAATGAAACACCAACACAAATCATGCTCAGTGTAGCTACGAACAAGATGACTACTTTCCCTTAAAATGAAATAATAAAAAAACGGCACCTCATTTTAATACCATAGTCAAACTGTGTCCCTTACAACTCTTAACTGTCATACAAGTGATAGGTTTAGCTAGCAATAAGACTATATTTTCTACACGATTTTCTACATATAAAAATGCCTTACCAAGTCAGAAATATGAGAGTTTTTTCCATTCTTTTGGTGTGTTTGAGCTTTTGATTTTGACATTTGATAAGGGACATTCAGTTTTGAATTTCCTTGAAGTTCAGTATTTTTGTTATTCACTTTTTACAATATGAAGCTACAATGTACGTCATGGTTGCTTGTGAATCTACAGTGTGTTGGTTTTGAATTTACAGATGACTTGTTGTCATAAGATAACCTACCTTGGCAATCATTTATGTTGACGTTGACAAAAATGACAATGTACTAAATCGACAATAGTGTTACAATTGTGTATTTTGTTAAAACGTTATTATTATTTAGCAAAGTAGTGCATTTACTTTAATTTGTCAACTAGATTTTAAATTAACTTGTGTCGATTACTTGTCATGACTACGAAAAGGGGAAATGGAGAAACAATCAGGAGTAAAGGAAAACAAAGAACATATATTTGATTAACAGCTTGTTCGTACTTAAAAATTGAGTTCATTGACAAATATGATTCAATTCAATATCAGTGTATAAAACAACATATCGTGACGAACAACTTTTTGAATCAGATATTTTGTATGTAGATTTATGCATTAAAATACTATGTTGCTGATCTATAAAGAGTGATTCGTGCGGAATCTGGGCTTTGGATTAAAACAGAATTGCTTTACAATTTCTGGTACTACAGTTGCACTCGTTGATATTGCCGAATTACAAGAAATGCATGGATCGTTCTCGAAGCAAAGTGAAATTAAAAGGAGACCAAAAAAAAAAATGCGTTAGATAATTGTATGTAAAAGTCTTGTACATTTTATCATGAACTGCAAAAAAATAATATACTTTAGTTAGGCTCTTTTCTTTTCTTTTCTTAAAATTGAGAATTGAAATGGGGAATTTGTCAAAGAGATGAAGGTATGGATAGCTTTAGAGGTAAATGTCAACATGTTTGTGCTTTGTATAATAAATTACAGTCACTTATTTACGCTTTAAATAATTATAAGGTACACCGGACAGTTTAAAAGTATATGTGTTATAATAATAATTTAAACCTGATGACGTCACATTAACGTTTTGTAAATTATTTAAAAAAAAGAACATTAATTAACGGATTGTCTGGAAATAATGAAAGAAACCGATTCGACCATTGTAACGAATTAGATTCGACATGTCTTCTCTCTCGACAGTTACCTTATTCAAATATATATATACATGTAAAATAATACACAGCAACACGGTGTTAATGCAGTACTAGAATCTATATACTGTATCAATGAACATGAGGTTTTCTTGTTTTCTATAAGTCAAACTTTGTTGAATAATAATATCATACTTTTTTGCTCATCATTTATTTTGCTATTTTGTCGAGAACTATATATTAGCTTAGTAAAACATATTGTCCAAAAATCATACTACAAATATTTCGTCTTCGAATCTCATGCAATGCGATATTTCATATCTCTCGCATATTAAATTCGAAATACTTCACGTTTTAAAACTCATAATGTTACTGTCTGGAGTGTGAACGCATTATCTCTCACACGTAGTAGTGGTAACATCTAGTCGTGATAGTGAAATAAATATAAAGAGGTCAAATTAGTGATGGAAATGAATTATTAATCAATTATAACTGTCTTTTTTAGGGGGCAAATAATTCAGGTCGTTGTTTTGGTTTTTTCATCGGTTGAATTGTTTCATATTTTGTTATTTTGTCCTTTAAAGCCTCTTGTACGGTATGGGTTTTGTTCATTTTTGAAGGTCGTACGATGACATGTAGTAGCTTAAGTCCATGTCTTTTGGTTTCTGGTAAAAAGATGTCTCTTCGGATTGTGTTATTGGCAAATTTACTATTAGAAAAAGGTGGTAGTTATGTTTTTAAGTTCCACTATAAAAAAAAAAGAAAATATACAACAGTGATAATGTACTACATTGTAGCTAGGTGATTGATGGTTGTTCGACGTCCTCTGCAAATATATCTATCATAATTTAAAACGAATAATCAAAATGAAGACCATCAAATACAACTAATTATCTAAATGTTTCATATTATGTTCCTGCACCACTCTTCCTCAAAAGTCATAGACAGTGTATATAAACGAATCACTAGCAGTTCATTGAATGTCTGGTTTAAGGAATTAATTACAGCTGACATGTATGATTGTGATTATAAAGAACAACTATATAGGACTCAATCTACTTACTCTACAAATAAAGAACACAGATCAGGAGATCACATGGAGTATAATAGGTTTATAACTAATAGTTCTTAGAAAAAATCAAAAAAATTCCTGAGGAGAAAAGATGAGCTTGAAAACTATATACTGTAAACCAACTTATTTTCGCGAGCGATTCATTTTCGCGACTTTCGCGAGTATAAAAATAACGCGAATATAAATCGTCGCGAATATGTCAATCTTTGATCTTTCCTCAATAAACTTCTTCAAGTAAAATTAGAAAATCGCGAAAATAAATAGCCGCGAAGTGGTCAAGAAAGGGTAAAACGCGAAATAAAGTATCCGCGAAAATAAGTTGGTTTACAGTATACGTGTGTATTACAAAAGTGTTGTTTAAACCGTTTTTCCCTGATTTAGCTGTTTATTTTTAAGATTCCATAATGTTATCCACATTTGATACAAATTGTTTACTGAATCTAAAATTATTATTTTCATTTCTGAGAAAAAAAATACATTTTTGATGTTTTCAAAAATCCATTCAATATCACGTTACATCCTGTTGAATAGTAAATTTCAATCGCGACAAAACGAAATATCTACATTGTTCCCACAATTCTCTGTAATGTACTACGCTTGATATGAATGATGAGAAATTATCACCGCTTTGTTGCAAATATTTCCTATGTATATTCACAATGAGAAACAAGTGGGATACTGAGTAAAATAAACAAATTACATTGTATTTTGATATTTAATTTTGCTACCAATATATATTTTCGGTTATATTTACCAAAGACTAACTATCAGTACATTGAACGTCTGGTTATAAGGAATTAATTCAGTTGGTATACATGATTGTGATTATAAAGAGCAACTTTATAGGAGACAACCTATTTACTCTACAAATTAAGTACACGAAACAGGATATCGTGTGGCGTATAAAAGGTTTAAAACTAATAATTCTTAGAAAATACAAAATTATAAATAGCATCAGATCAAATTAAATTCCGTGAACACAAACAGTTCAATTCTCCAAAACAATAACAAATTATGGCATAAGCATTCATAGTGAATTTCGCTGTTAAGGAAATATAGATACAAATATAACTAACCTTTTAAATGATGATAATATCGATTGTAGATGTATAAATTATTCTAAGTCTATGATTGGTTAAACGCAATCCTACATGCTTACATACTATACGTTGTTATATCAATTGTTTTCAAATTTCCTGTCAAAATGTTTTGGAATAACAATTAACACATGTAACTTCACAAAGCAAGCTCTAAGTTTTGATATTTTTGTATGTCGTATTTGTTTTTCTTTGCTACATTTTTCTGAATTGTATTTGTTAACATTATCTTGAATAGCTTTTTTTCACTGAATAAAATGTTTTTTCTAAATAACAAAAATAACAAAATGAGAACCCGAGTATAGCGAGCCATTATATCGAAATGTAAGAAAGTGTTTTACTTTTTATTTAACAATAACTCATTTATATTTGTCTCCCTAGTTTTACTGGCGTATTATAGCGTCATCGAAGAACAATGTGTATGAATAAAGAGAGGGAGTCCTCAATACTACAATGCAACAATGTGTACACGATCGATGCTTGTAAGACCTTATAAAATTACAAAAAAAACATTCCATTCTTAAAATAACAAGAGCTTGCCATGTTACCAAGACATAACACGTAAAAGCAAATGTTTCTTTTGTTTTAAAGTTGTCCTGTGGAGCACTCTTTGTCATGTAAGTTGAATGCTTTCATTCAATAAAAAGTACAGATGATTTTTATGACACATAAATGTAAAGTAAATATTTCTTTTTCTATAAACAACAGCCATTACTAATAAAAGAACAATATAACAGAAAACATCAATCACTTATGATGAGTTTATTATACTAGACTCATACAAACGAACTTGATATAAACCAGAGAGCAGAGAAAACACAAAGTATAAAGGCGTTCCGTGTGTAATTGTGGGGTTCTAAAACAAAGTGGTTGCTCATCTAGAATGAAACACCAACACAAATCATGCACAGTGTAGCTACGAACAAGATGGCTACTTTCCCTGAAAATGAAATAATAAAAAAACGGCACCTCATTTTAATACCATAGTCAAACTGTGTCCCTTACAACTCTTAACTGTCATACAAGTGATAGGTTTAGCTAGCAATAAGACTATATTTTCTACACGATTTTCTACATATGAAAATGCCTTACCAAGTCAGAAATATGAGAGTTTTTTCCATTCTTTTGGTATGTTTGAGCTTTTGATTTTGACATTTGATAATGCGGGGTTCACACATTGCCGATTATTGCTCACGTTTGAGATCAGACAGCGATACGACACGAAAAGTGAAAAAGTTGGATTAGTATCCTCAATCATCTGGAATGTCCTATTATTGTCTGAACGCAGTCGTTTCAGTTCGTAACAGATTCCTACAGGTCGGGAAGGGTCCGAATAGTTCGACAAAGCACCCCGACAGTTAAGCTGGGGTCACACATTCACGATTTGTACTGCCGTCCTTGACAGGACCATTCCCGATTAAAATTTGTCAAAAGTCTGATCAAGATCCTGTGAATCGTGGATGGAAATTCGATTTGTATCTTTCGCCAGGTAAAATTCGACCGAGCCTGTCACGACTGCGTCCCGATTCTACCGAATGTAATCCGACAGAGATCAGATAGTGACAAGACAGTGAACCGACGCTGACGGAAGTTATCCGTTCGAAAACTGTCGGCATAATCGGGATGATCGGGTACTGTCGGAACGTAATCCTATCACGGTCGGCTCTATCGCATTGCAAACGGCTTTGTCTGGTCTCAGTCGTATTGTATTCTGTTATTGTCGGGACTTCTCCAGATCATTCCCGTTCCACAGGACACCGTCCCGAATACACAGAACATTGTTAGGAATTCGATCCGATACAGCAGAATCTGTCACGACATAGGCACGATTGTAATCCGACTAGACAAAATCGGCTGGGTTTCCCCGAATGTTACGGGACGCACCTAACTGTCGGGGTGCTTTGCCGAACTATTCGGACCCTTCCCGACCAGTAGGAATCTGTTACGAACTAAAACGACTGCGTTCAGACAATAATAGGACATTCCAGATAATTGAGGATACTAATCCGACTTTTTCACTTTTCGTGTCGTATCGCTGTCTTATCTCAAACGGGAGCAATAATCGGCAATGTGTGAACCCCGCATTAGGTGCGTCCCGTAACATTCGGGGAAACTCAGCCGATTTTGTCTAATCGGATTACAATCGTGCCTATGTCGTGACTGATTCTGCTGTATCGGATCGCATTCCTAACAATGTTCTGTGTATTCGGGACGGTGTCCTGTGGAACGGGAATGATCTGGAGAAGTCCCGACAATAACAGAATACAATACGACTGAGACCAGACAAAGCCGTTTGCAATGCGATAGAGCGGACCGTGATAGGATTACGTTCCGACAGTACCTGATCATCCCGAGTATGTCGACAGTTTTCGAACGGATAACTTCCGTCAGCGTCGGTTCACTGTCTTGTCACTATCTGATCTCTGTCGGATTACATTCGGTAGAATCGGGACGCAGTCGTGACAGACTCGGTCGAATTTTACCTGGCGAAAGATACAAATCGGATTTCCATCTACGATTCACAGGATCTTGATCAGACTTTTGACAAATGTTAATCGGGAATGGTCCTGTCAAGGACGGCAGTAAAAATCGTGAATGTGTGACCCCAGCTTAAGGGACATTCAGTTTTGAATTTCCTTTAAGTTCAGTATTTTTGTTATTCACTTTTTACAATATGAATCTACAATGTACGTCATGGTTGCTTGTGAATCTACAATGTACGTCATGGTTGCTTGTGAATCTACAATGTACGTCATGGTTGCTTGTGAATCTACAATGTACGTCATGGTTGCTTGTGAATCTACAATGTACGTCATGGTTGCTTGTGAATCTACAGTGTGTTGGTTTTGAATTTGCAGAGGACTTGTTGTCATAAGATAACCTTCCTTGGCAATCATTAATGTTGACGTTGACAAAAATGACAATGTACTAAATCGATAATAGTGTTACAATTGTGTATTTTGTTAAAACGTTATTATTATTTAGCAAAGTAGTGCATTTACTTGAATTTGTCACCTAGATTTTAAATTAACTTGTGTCGATTACTTGTCATGACTACGAAAAGGGGAAAATTGAGAAACAATTAGGAGTAAAGGAAAACAAAGAACGTAAAAGACAAAAGTATTGAAAATAATGCGAAATTTACCCCATGATACATAGATTTGATTAACAGCTTGTTCGTACTTCAAAATTGAGTTCATTGACAAATATGATTCAATTTAATATCAGTATAAAACAACATATCGTGACGAACAACTATTTGAAGCAGATATTGTGTATGTAGTTTTATGCATTAAAAATACTATGTTAGTGATCAATAAAAGACTGATTATTTTGGAATCTTTCTTATAGATTAAAAAATTTCTTGATAATGTCATTGTTTAAACTTGAAAATTGTACTACCGTTGCACTCGCTGATATTGCCATATCACAAAACAATACATTGATCCTTCTTGAAGTTAAGTGACATCAAAACAGAACAAAATACAAGTTAAGACTGTTTCATGCAATTCTAGGTAAAGACTTTTGAAAATAATAAACGCGGAATTTTAAAATACATTTTTTATTACATATAATATGATTAATTGATAAGAATGTTCTAACACACTTGAAATGGAGGTGTTTTGTTTTTTGTTTTTTGTTTTATATGTTATGGTATAGAACCAATAATTCCGGCCCGGTCGGAAAGAACATACAAGAAAGTAGTACATATTTTAGACAAAATAGTTCATACGGATAACTGTATCTTTGTCAATATCGGGTATATTTGGTTTGTTGTGGTATCAAATGAAAGATTGGGGACTTAGGATCCCTGTAAAACCCTTGTTGAAAGATTTATTAGAATAATAAAGAAGTATATCAAAATTTTGTTAGAAGTGCACATTTGACCTGTTGTTCAGATCAGAAGTCCCTTGGAACCAGTACACTAGAACATAGTATGCTAATTTTTTCATCATAAGTCAGGATAAGGTACCGTTTTGACATGAAATAACTGTCACTTCATTTGTACTTAAAACAAAGTAGCCATTATTATTGAAATTGTAGAATTTAACATAGAAAGCAATGGGGCTATGAATTAGTGGTTTTATACCTTATATCACCGTCCTTATAACCTATATTCTATATGTTTAGAATGTTGCTAATTTTTTAAGGTCATTTGGTCTTTGGTGAATAAGGGAGCTACCATTTGATTTTTAGGGGGGCTAGGATGAAATTTGAAAAAAATAGGAAGGGCAGGAGTTTTATGACAATTTAGGTAAAAAATAGTCAGGATAAACTAAAAAAAAAGGCAGGACCGAACAGAGTGAAATATAAAAAGGCAGGACAGAACCATCCTCCAACCCCGATAAAAATCAAAAGGTAGCTCCCTAATTGTCTCTTCGGATTGTTTTATATTAATCTGACAACAAAAGTCATTGACAGAGTATAATTATAGTTGAATCGCTATTAGTTCATTGACCGTCTGGTATAATTAATTACAGCTGGAATTTATCGTTGTTATTATAACAACTATATAACACACTATCTACTTACTTTTCAAATTAAGAACTCAGATCTGAAGTCTTAAAAAATAAACAAATATCCTGTGGCGAAAAACTGAATATTAGTTTATTCTTACAAAAGGGTTAATTGTTTTAACCTTTTTTGTCTGAACTAGCTGTCTATTTTAGGATGATATAATATGTTATTTCCATTTGATAAAATATACAAAATTAAAAATGATATTTCTGAGAAAATACATTTTTGATATGTCTTTTATATCCTTTAAAATATCACTGTCACTTTTTATATCCTGTTAAATGATAAAAAGTAAAATCATAAAAAATACTGAACTCAGAGGAAAATCAAATCGGAAAGTCCCTAATCATGGCAAAATTCAAATGACAAAACACATCAAAAACGAATGGACAACAACTGTCATATTCCTGACTTGGTACAGGCATTTTCAAATGTAGAAAATGTTGGATTAAACCTGGTTTTATAGCGCTAAACCTCTCACCTTGTATGGAAGTCTCATCAAATTCCGTTATATTTACAGTGATGCGTGAAATAAACGACATAATAAATAAAATAGTCAAAATATGGGTACAGCAGTCATCATCGTGTTACAACTTTAATAGAAACAATTGCTCCGCGTGTCTGACGTCAGAAAATTTTATACGTCACATATTTTGGTCGTTCAATGTTTATACAAACAATTTTAAAATTTCAAATGGGCAATGTTAGCGTACAGGATTAAAAAATCAAAAAAATGTAAGAATTAATTTCAGAAATAGACCGAGATTTAAAATAGTCCAAAAATTCTATAGAACTTATAAGAATCCAAAAATGGTTCATTCCACTACGTGATTACATGTACATAATTTTGACGTTTGTGGTTCAACGTATTTTCTAATTTATTTAAGAAATATAACATATTTACATATTATAGAACAATAACATACTGACAGGATCTATTAAAGTACAGAGTCACGTATTGAGAACCTAAAGAAACACAAAAAGTCGCATAAACAAAACACACCAGCAAAAATGAAAGATAATACAAACACATTGAAGGGATGTATAAGTACCGAGCCACGTTAAATTGATATCACAGAAAACAATTCAAAAGTAAAAGTAATGATAATAATAGAACAATAACAAATGAAAGAACAATATAACACGTTGTTAAGATGATAAACAACGTCAGTAGTCGCAGAATCTATACATCAAGACCATCATGTATTATTTGTGAAGTTGACACGGAATATTTATCAACAAGGTCTTGGTACCGTCCGATGAACTTTTTTTTAGACGTTCTTTGACATACCCCTGGTTCATCAACTTTCTGCTCAGACACTGGCCCTGGTGCCATAAAACTTTTTTTTCTGAGTAAAAAAATATTTTCAGAATGAATTATATAACTCAGCTAAAAATGAGAACTTTATTATCCGCCATAAAAAAATATTCTCAACCATGACAAAAGTCTGAGTAGGAGCTTAAAGATCTTGAATATCGAATAAGTTTGGAAATGTATATCCCATATGCAGGTGAAGCCGTTGGTATATTGCATCTAAGGTGGGGGGAATTTATAATTTCAAAATTAAAATCGTCTCTTTTGTCACAGAGTCTGGTAGTGCGATGACTGTGTAAGTCAAATTCGAGATATAAGTCTTAAAATGAGGCGAAGGAAGCCGTGTCTATTGTTTTTTAATTTCTAGTTCTGGGATATATATTAATGGAACCCAATCAGAAAAGTTCGGATTTTTTATGGAAAGAACATCATCAATATATCTGAAAGTGAAATTAAATAATCTGGCTTCTTGTATCCTCTTGTTTTTGACAAATGTCTGAAGGAACTCCGATTCATATGAAAATAAAAAGGGGTCGGCAAGGAGAGGCGCACAGTTTGTTCCTATAGGAATTTTTAATCAAGATAAATCAAAATATCTAGTACATTATTTCCACAGTTCTCTCTGTTAAATGTACTAAACTTTTAATGATATAAATATGATTGATGATACATGATCACCGCCTTGTGGCAATTATTTCATATATATTCACGAGGAGAAACAAGTAGGATACTAAGCAAAATAAACCAATCACATTGTATTTTAATACTTAATTTTGTTTCCAATATATACTTCCGGTTATATTTAGCAAAGACTCACGATTTGTTCATTGATCGTCTGGTTAAGGAATTAATTCCAGCTGGCATGTATGATTGTGATTATAAAGAGGAACTATATAGAGCACAATCTATTTACTCTATTAATATACAACACAGATCAGGAGAACAGATGACGTAACTTTTTGTGCTGTCTGAATTATCATTGATAGTTATATTTATAAATTAACTGTTTACAAAATTTAGATTTTTTTGAAATACTAAGGCTTTTCTACCTCAGGCATAGATTACCTTAGCTGTATTTGGCAACACTTTTAGGAATTTTGGATCTCGATGCTCTTCAACTTCGTATTTTATTTGGCTTTTTTTTTAAACTTTTTTGGATTCGAGCGTCACTGATGAGTATTTTGTAGACGAAACGCGCGTCTGGCGTATATATAAAATTTAGGTATCTATGATGAGTTTATATAAAAGGTTTAAAACTAAAAGTTCTTAAGAAAAAGTTATATATCCTGTGGAGAAAAGCTTAGCTTTACAACTATATAAAATTATAAGTTTGTATCTACAAAAGTGTTGTTTTTACCGATTTTGCCTGAACTAGCTGTATTTTAAGATGGTATTATTATGTTATTTCCATTTGATCAAGAAAACTTTTATATATACTTCCGGTTACATTTAACAAAGACTAACTATTAGTTCATTGACCGTCTGGTTATGGAATTAATTACAGCTGGCATGTATGATTGTCATTATAAAGAGGAACTATATAGAACACAATCTCCTTACTCTACAAATTTAGAACACAGATCAGGAGATCACATGGTGTATAAAAAAGTTAAAAATGATAATTCTTAGAAAAAATCAAATATCCCGAGGAGAAAAGCTTGCTTGAAACTAATTATATATTAGTTTGTATCTACAAAAGTGTTGTTTAAACGGATTTGCCTGGTATAACTTCAATCTATAGTTTAAAATGTTATAAAGCTATTTCCATTCGATGAAAGAAATCGAAAATGAAAATATGACATTCCTGAAAAATATTTTTATGATAACTTGGTCCTTAATATCATTTTAAAATCACTTTACATATGTATCCTGTTAATATTCAGTCGAAAAGAAATACCCCGCCGCATTTTTCCGCCTGTCCCAATTCAGGAGCCTCTGGCCTTTGTTAGTCTTGTATTATTTTTTATATTAGTTTCTTGTGTGCAATTTGGAGTTTAGTATGGCGTTCATTATCACTGAACTAGTACATATATTTGTGTAGGGGCCAGCTGAAAGACGCCTCCGGGTGCGAGAATTTCTTGCTGCATTGAAGACCTGTTAGTGACCTTCTGCTATTGACTTTTCTATGGTCGGGTTGTTGTCTCTTTGACACATTCCCCATTTCCATTCTCAATTTTATCTACCGTTATTCACATAGTTCCTTTCAATGTACCGAATAGAGCCTTGTGGCAAATATTTCATAAATATTCCCGAGGATGACCAGCAGGAAAATAAGCAAAATAAACAAATTAGTTCAACATTTTATTTTGTTTTCAAAATATTCTTCCCATTTTTTTCTGCGATATGATAATTAATATGGTTAAATCATTATATTTTTTTGCACATCTAGTAAAAGAAGCTTTTTCCCAAAATATTGCAATTTAAGTATATAACTCGTTTTATAACATCAATCTATATATTTACATTATAAGTTTACAAGGTTGTTTTTTTTAATAGTATACCCCACTCTACAGAGCGAGGGTTTATATTGCATTCCTCTTGCCTGTCCGTTCGTCCAACAAATATTTTGTCCAACTTTTTGTCTGAAACTTCGGAACAGAATAACTATATTTGGCCACTGTCACAACAGTGATGAGCTATGACGTATGTTCTGATCAGTCAGACACGTGCTTCTTGTTTTTCTGATACTTTGAACTTCACAGGGTATGTATGCTTTATTAGCTCGACGACACGTACATACATTCTTGGTATTCACCTTGTCTGTCTGATCACTCATCCTTCCCTTCTTTCTTCAGACAACAATTTCCGTCCCACTTTTCTCAGGTACTCCTGGGAATATGATGGTTCGTATCTGTTTAGCAGGTTGGCAGTAATGAGTTGTCACGTTTCCAGAACATGTCAGACGCCTATCTCCTTTTCGACGATACTTTAAATTTTTCAATATGCTGCATAAACTAATACAAATGCGTCACACATTTCTTCTTCTAGTTTTTACTATAATACTGAAAAGAATGATTATATTATGGTTAGGAACTTTGCAGTGATGAGTTGAAAAGAGTCACGATTTGGGTACCCTAGGCAACGAAAACTCGTGCATCATTGTTTTTTTTTTAAATTGTTGAAACCGAATTTATCACGATACAATTATATTTAAAAAAAAATCATTTGATCATACAGGTAGATCAATTAATTTACTTCAAAGATTTCTAAAGAAAAGGATGCCTTTCATGTCTTGGTTAAATCTTTCCTTTGTATATTAGCTGTTATCCTGTTGTTATGTACATTCTGTCGTAATGAAAGGAAATAGCTGGCGTCCTTTTCAGATTTTGTATCTGTAATGTACTCAACGGAAGCCTTGTATCGTGCAGTCTCACTTTTCTCAGATACTTCTGAGAATATAATGATTCATATCTGATAAGCAGGTTGGCGGAAGTGAGTTGTCATGTGGGTGAGTATGTCGGATACGTTAGAGACAAACCTCCTGTTTGCCAATACTTTTGAATTGTTCAATATGTTGAATAATCTAATATAAAAGCGTTACACATGTCTTTTACCAGACCTTATTATACTGACAAGAATGACTGTATAAGCTTTGCAGTGATAGATTAAAAAGTATGGACTTTTGTCGGATCGGTCACACGCTTACTTACTGATGGTTTGCATTACGATTTGGTTACCCTAGGCAACGAAAACTCGTGTATTATTGTTTGTTTCTTAAAAAATGGGTTAAAATAAATTTATACACGATACGATTCTATATAAGAAATATTTTCCCCCATTTGATCATACATGTGGATCAATTAATTTATTTCAAAGATTTCTACAGAAAAGGATGCCTTTCGTGACTTGGTTAAATGTCTTCAACATATCTTTTGTATATTAGCTGATATCCTGTTGGTATGTACATTCTGTCGTAATGAAAGCAAAATAGTTGTCGTCCTATTTAGATTTATATGGCTGCTGTTTACTAAACGGAAGCCTTGTATCATGCGAAAGAATGTAGTTCTATGACCACGTGGTTCAAAATTTTTATCATGTGAATATTTTTTCTTCGATTTTATTTTTATCCAATATTCTGCCACTATATGCACACCTCCGTATTTGGAGTAAAACAATAAAATAGTTTCAACACCGCAATATGATATGGATATTTGCCGCTCAACAAAACAGTAAGAGATAGATATTTCTGTCCGAAAATGAAACCTGTATTCGCTTTTTTGCTAGTAGGCATATTGACACGTGTTCCTGTACTTTCCCGCGATACATTTTTGTTAGTTGCCAGGGGCGGATCCAGCCATTTTAAAAAGGGGGGTTCCAAACCCAGGACAAAGGGGGGGTTCCAACTACATGTCCCCATTCAAATGCATTGATCGTCCAAAAAAAGGGGTTCCAACCCCCGGAACCCCCCCCCCCCTTCTGGATCCGCGCCTGAGTTGCACTTTACTATACTGAAAAGAATGGATATATTTTGTATGCAATGCATTGGCGGAAACCCAGTTGTAATAGAACAAAAGAATCGACGCTCTTAGTTAGAGAAGGCGATAAATGCTTACTATAGTAACAAAAATTTTAAAAGTTAATAGAGACAAATAAAACGACAATTTTCTTCTCAATTACGAAGTGTGTGTTATTTAAAAAACACCATTTGCATAAGTTTTCAATTTATCTATTACATAGAAATGCAGACAAAATTGATATGTTTAGAGATCTAGTCGACGACATGGGTATCTATCAAGTTGGATGTAGAAAATGCATAACCTCCGATAAAAAAAAAAACACCATCGGAGAACATATCAATCTATTAGTTCAGCAATTTTCGTGTCTGCCCTTCCATTATGTGACTCATGAAAAATTCCAAAAAAATGGGAAACAATTGTATCGAAAAGAGAAAATGGAGTGCATATTTTTATGTTAGGGCGTGCTTGGGGTGTATATTTTGTCTTTAAAACGTACAAAGCAAGAGTATTTGATATATCATCTCGCTTCAGATTCTATCATGTTTATATATCAAAGCTAGAGGTTGACTTTATAACATAAAAAAATCACAGTACGAAAAGGTGAAATATATGGGTCAAGTAAAATACCTATCTAATGAATCACAAAAACAGAGTAGGTGTGTTCGAATAGCTATTTTTTTTTAATAAAAGTACTTGACGACAGTCTTTGAAGTTGGATGATGAAAATGGATATCTTCGAAAAAAAATATAAATTTGTGTGTGATAACTAGGGTTTATAATCTTCAATCAATGAAAATCTTTAGTCTGCCCTTCCACGACATATTTAATTAGAATTGTTTTTAAATGTTTAAGAATTTTCGAAATTTCCACCTGACAACCGATCAGACAATAGTTGAATCAATGCACACACTAACTGATGCTCATTAGCTACTGGATACATTTGTCTTTTAAAATACAACTGACATATAAGAATCGTAATGGTGCTATGTGGATAAATTTATCGGTTTTCAAGAGCAAAATTGGCAGCGCGTCATCCCTACAATGGCTTCCGTGTCTACGATTGTGAAAATGAACTGGCGTAATGGGGAGATAATTTTGTCAAAGTAGAATCCTGACTGTGCAGAGATAAGTTGAAAAGAGAACTTTTTTTTTAAGATCTGCCAGTTATGGTTCTTAATTACTATATAAATATAGCCAATAACGTATTACAGGACAAATTATACTTCTTATTATGAAAAAGTAAAGAACTACAATCAGTCAAAAATAAAAAGCAAATTAATAGCCTGTATTCACTTACTACGAAAAGGATTAACCGACAAAGAATGCGATTACCTAACAAATTTTAAATGTAAAAGCAGTAATTTTTACGGACTTCCAAAAATTCACAAAAGTAATGTTATTAGGGAATCTTGTAAAAATTCAAAGTCAGAATGTGTGAATATACCACATCCTAACGCTCTTAAATTGAGACCAATTGTAGCAGGTCCTTCTTGTGAAACACATAGACTAAGTAATTTTCTAGATATTCTTTTGAAACCAATTCTTAAACATATGCCAAGCTTTGTTCGAGATGACTTAGATATGTTGAACCATCTTCCCAGAACAGTTTGCAAAGACATGTGGCATTATGGTTTCTTTTGATGTAGTTAATCGGTATACCACCCCAATGGTACCACATGAATATGGATTAACAGCTATTGAATTTTGGCTTGAAAAATTTCTATCCGAAGTACCTGATCGGATAGAGAAGAAATTCATTATTGAAGGAATTAAATTTATTCTTCAAAATAACTACTTCAATTTCAACGGGAAATCTTACAGACAGATATCTGGTACAGCCATGGGAACAAAAGTTGTCCCAACCTATGTCAATTTAGTAATGGCGTATTTGGAAACTCAAATGTACGAATGATCCAAATTACAGTTCGGTTTCCAATTCCACAAATATATTTTAGATAATTGGAAAAGTTACTTAGATGCATGACTGTTTTAATTTATATTGTGGACTTCTAGTTTAGAAAAATTAAATGAATTTAGAATGAATCAATGATATCAACAAAAGTATTCAGCTCACTATGGAATTTAGCGATTAATTACACCTTATGTAAGAATCTGGGGTTTTGATTGGTTAATAGCCAGTGTATTTTTCACCAATTTACTGTTATCAAATGAATATCGTTCATTTTTAATGCCTTTTTTACCCTCTCTGTCGTGGTATTTGCCAAAAAATACTCTATCCGACTGGATGCTTGTAAAGTCACGATCATCAATGCGTTTTAGTACATTAACATTCGGTGTAATTAAACAGATATATCATGTTGTTTAGGGGTATTTGCGAAAAATACCAGTCTTGAGAATGAATTTCCCGCGCCTTACGGCTCGTGAAATTTAACATTCTCTCGACTGGTATTTTTCGCAAATACCCCTCCTTAACATGATATATCTGTTCAAAACATTTACCATTTCTAGATATCTTGATAATAAAAAAAGATACAGAAATTGAAACCGATATTTACTTTAAACCGACAGACTCTAAACAAAACTTACTTTTCAATTCTTGTCACCCAAAACACACAAGAACAAACATACCGTTCAATTTGGCGAGAAGAATATGTACTATTGTCTCCAGTATTGAATTGAGAAATAAAAGACTCGAAGAACTTAAGAAAATACTATTAAAGAGACAATATCCAAAATCTTTGATTAATAATAAAACATGCAAAGGCTATAAATATTCAAGAACTAAGAAGACCGAAAAACATAGCAATTGATACAAATCAAATTTTACCATACGTCTCATCGTATAACCCAAGAAATACAGAGGCGTATACCATAATATATCAAAATGTACCAACTTTGATGAAAGATCAACGAATGAAAAGAGCCCTTGCAACACAGAAAGTTATTGAGATTAAAAGACAGTCAAAATCCTCGAAGAAATTACTCACCAGCGCGAAATTAAGCAAAGATGATACAATTCCGTTTGAAAAAAAAATGCGGACGTTCAAATTGCGGTATTTGTCAAAATATTATGGAAGGTAAGTCATATGAATTTAAATGAGGAGAGATTTTCACTATTAAAAACTCTTTTACGTGTGCATCGAGCAAGTTAATTTATGTCATCAAATGTAATGGGTGTAAAAAAGATTATATTGGACAAACAGGAAACACTTTACGGAAAAGATTTACTGTTCACCGCCAACAAATCCGGGAGAAAAATGTAGAGAATTGAAGGACTTAAAGAGCATTTTGAAATTTAATTCTATATATATAATCTTCAAAACAGCTGCTTACATTATACAAGTTAAGACAACAAAGCAATAGATCACATTATGAATACAAGTTAAATAACTGCTACATTTCTTTAACAAAATATTTAAAAAAAAAAAGCATGCGTCATAAAAGAAAATTGTTTTGACAGCCATATTGTTCTGAATACATGAATTCTGCATGATATCTGTATAAACAGTTATTTCCGTATGATATACAGCTATCTATAACTGCGTAATCGGATATATAAATAGACTTCAAAGATTTCTATAGACAAGGAAGTCTTCACTATTTTTGAAAACCATACTCATTTTGTTTCCAAGCCTTTAACAAAGCATTTTAATATCGCCTCATATTCCGTAGTGATGCAAATTCTGTCGTGAGAAAGAAGATATTTGTCATAACTCCTAGATTTTTCTTTATTGTACACAATTATTGAAGCCTTTCTTAGAACTAAATCATCATTCTATGACACGTGGTTGGGAAGTTCGATTTAGTCATTACTGATGTTTTCTTCTCTTTTCTTTTCTTTTTTGGAGCTTGATAATCGACAAAAAAGTGGGACAAAAGATACCAAAGGGACAGTCAAACTCATAAATCTAAAACAAACTGACAACGTCATGGCTAAAAATGAAAAAGACAAACAAACAACAGCACACATGTGACACAACATAGACAACTAAAGAATAAATAACACGAACCCCACAAAAAAACTAGGGGTGATATCAGGTGCTCCGGAAGGGTAAGCAGATCCTGCTCCACATGCGGCACCCGTCGTGTTGCTTATGTGATAACAAATCCGGTAAATAGTCTAATTCGATGGGTCACATTCATGAAAGGAAAGGGGATTGTAGTTACGACGTAAGGACTAAGGCTCCGTGTTGAAGGCCGTACTTTAACCTATAATGGTTTACTTTTTAAATTGTTATTTGTATGGAGAGTTGTCTCATTGGCACTCACACCACATCTTCCTATATCTATATATCCGATATCATTTGTGAAACGGTTATTCCATAACGGTCAACCAACTCGTGATGGCGTCCGTAAAATTTACGAAGGGATGATTTCAACTTCACCATTTGGAACTCTTGGTTTAATAGCTTCCTAGTGAGCAGCAACCCTCTATCAAGAAAATCATGACAGAAAATGCAAGCACGGGCATATCGTATCAATTGGGAGATATATACCCCGTATGCAGGTGCTGCTGGAATGTTGCTTCTTAGAAATGGAAAGTTCACAATTGGAAAGCTGAAATCATCTCTTTTGTCGTAAAGTTTTGTTTTCAACCGGCCCTCATTGTCAATTTCTAGATGTAAGTCGAGATATGAAGCCGACTTAACTGTATCTGTAGTATCCTTTATCGCTAGCTCAATGGGATAGACGCGTTCCACATAGTCACCAAATTTAGAATTATTTAGTAAAAGAACATCATCTATATAGCGGAAAGTAGAGTAAAAGGATATTGCTAACTTCTTATCTTTCTTCCTAAGAAGTTCCTGCATGAAGTCAGCCTCATAATAATAAAGAAACAAGTCGGCAAGTAGAGGGGAACAGTTTTTTTCCATTGGAATGCCCACAGTCTGTTGAATAACACGTCCTCCGAACGTAACAAATATGTTGTCAGTCAAGAAATCAAGCATCTTGATATCAGTGTCAGAGAATTTTTTGTTTGAATCAAAGTGGTCCTTTACAAAGTAGGATTTATCCCTCCCTAAGACAAGATACTTGAATCTACGTTGGCCATTTTTTTTATGAAGCAAAGCAATACTAACTCTTTCAATTTGTCTTTTAGTTTGGAATGTGGAATACTTGTGTAAAGAGTAGAAATGTCAAATGTTTTAATACTGTTACAAGATGAAAGAGAGTTAGATTGTATGTTCTCCTAAAGATCTTTGGAATTTTTAAGTATCCACATCTGATTCACGCCCCCTCTAGAATAGGCAGTTTCACAATAACTTTGAAGCCCGTCTTTGATTGCTGATAAAATAGATGTTAATAATTTAGAAAGAGGTTTTGTGGAGCACTTGGAAGACCCAGCAATATACCTTTGTTTGTAAGGACACTTATGTAGTTTTAAAACAGTGATGGAAGTTCCAGTTCTTCATCTTTGGTTGAAATTCCAAAGGAACACAGAACAGACCTATGATTATCCAGGATTTCTTCTTTGGTAAATGTCATGAAGGTATATGTTGAGTTTCCAAGTGAATCGTCAATACCTAATTCGTTTAATTTATCAAGCAGTTAATGTAATGAGTTTTACACATAAAAACGATGTTGTTTGGGGCTTTATCTGCGGAGACAACAACATTTTTGTCATGGAGGTAGGATAGGTGTTTTGCAACATTTGGGTCTTTAAAGATTGACATAGCATGGGCATTGATAGATCCATTCAGTTTCTTAATTCTAGTTTGTATCAACGACCTCACTGTCTTAATCCATTCGGAAAGAGTGTCTACGTCTTCCTTCTCGCGCTTAGCCATACACTTCATCCAACTCCGTATATAATGACATATTCGTTTTCTGGGTCTCATAAGTCGAAAAGAAATTAAGTAACAAAATGTACATTTTGGCAACTACATAATGGAGAAAAAAATATGACACTTCTAAAGTTTGGTCGTCGTTTCAAAAGTGAGGCATTTGCCTCCATTACGCTACGGCCCTGCGTTTACATTTCAATACCGGAAGAAAACAAAGAGGATCGACTACCCCCCCCCCCCCCCAAAAAAAAACAAACAAAAAACAAACCCCAGACTGATATGAAACTGTGGTGTTTTCTTATTTTCAATTACATTTAATCTATGATTATATAATCAATATTTAATCTTTTTACGCTGACTTTTTACAACTCCAGCTCAAGACAAATTTAAGATACATTTATTAAGATCATTATGATCTTTATTTCTGACTCAACGTTAAGGTCCATAATATTGGCATGACACAACATATTAGTCTAAATAGGATAAAATATTAAAGTATTGAATATTTATAACCGGGCTGAAGTACGTTCACTATTTGCCTATCACCTAAAACTGTTTTTATAGCATAAATTATAGCTAAAAATTTTACAATGAAAATGCAATTCTTAAAAAATGTCATGTGTCCAAAGCCTTTTTATTTTCTATATTTACATGTACCTACATCAGGAACATGTCATGTGTAAGCCAATAATGTATACAAACCGACACAGAGGTCCGCTTTGTGACCAAAAAAGTCAACGTTAATCAACGTTGCCCGAGGGAGCTGAACCTTTATTAATTTCAAAATTCATAAATGGGCAAAATGTTAAAAGTTATAACAATCATGAATTATATAGATCGTAAACTGTCTGTTTATGGACATATATATTATCAGTGAATTGTTATCAATAAAACAATCAGCAAACTGCAACAGATGTTTCTCTTTTTTTAATTTCGTTTCGCGTGTTTCGTTTGATCATTTCATAAAGTATATCGATTCTCACGTGTTATCTTCTTGACGTGTGTACCGGAAATCAATACACTCGAATACACAATATTCCTTTATCTCTTATTGTAAAAGCAGTGGTAAATAATACATTTACAACATGACTTCTTGTGTACAAAATGTCTCTTAACGAACATTGAATGATAGTGTATTCATGGCATTTATTTGGTAATCGAGACGTGATCTTCGTTTGCCGTAATCGATATTTGTAAATAACTAATGCATACACGTACAGTGAATGATATTATAAATACATGTAAACAAAGAGAAAATGGATAAAAAGCTCGATAATAAGGAAGTCAAAGAAAAGAAGACAGGTAAATCACATTTTATTTATAAAAATAGAATTAACATGAATACATTGTAAGTCACGGATGTATTGTAAAATTTGGGAAATGTTTCCGCATATATATATATTCATTACGTAATTAATGTATACATGCAGGGGTTTTTGCTCAGTGTTGAAGGTCGTACGCTAACGTATAGTTGTTAACTTCTTAGTCATTTGGGTTATTGGTGAGAGTTGGTTAACATGGTTAATTGGCATTCAAACTACAATATATTCTTATTTTTATCATGTTTATCATGTTTATATGTACTGTTATTTTGTATCGCCGGTCTGCCTCATATTTTTATATCAGTAATGTACTGTTTTATTCACTTTTATGTTTCATCTACCTCGAAGGACCATATTTATTAATTTGTTTCATATTGAAGTGGGTCAATAAAAAAAACTACAAAAGTCACACTTACAAATGAAGGTTTGATTTGCTGACTAAGTGTAAAACGCAATGCATTTACAATTCATAAAAAGAAGAATATTAAATAAACCTCAATGTAAATGTTGATACTTTTTTCATTTAAAAAAGTTGGCAGGTGATTAGGCTTATACTATGCATACAGACGGAATATTTAGTTCGAAAGTGGTGAAATGCCAACATCACATTTTCGGAGTCTTTTACATGCAAGAAGCGAAGTGGAGAAAAATTTAGTAAATAATATTACATTAACATGGTCAACATCCCTTATTTTCGTCAGCATATGCTACCTTAAACCATAAGTATTATTTGGATACGAAATAAATTAGAAATATGTATAATAAGTTAATTATTTGCACAGTTTATATTTCATTTCATTGCAACATATTATCAAATTATATTATAATAATGAATTTTATAATGTCAATCAAGGGTATTTAATTGGTAAAATGAATATACTTATTTTTTATTCCATTGGAAGAGTTACTAATAGTATCGTAGTCACCCCAGTTGTGTAGATGAACATCATGGATATAGAGAAAATAATCAATTTTATAGAGGACTAAACATGAGCCACTAGCACAGTCTTTACACATGTAATCCATTCACACAATATTTATCAATTTACACTGACATATGCATGTAAATGCAATACTTTTCTATTTGAAATTAATCTTATCTATAAAGTTTTAACGTTCTACGTGCTCTATATCTTTATTTTCTGGCCGGCATTTGAATTAAATGAAAATTAATACCATAAATTTGGAAATAGATATGCAGAATAAATTGAACTGATATAGTTGCCATTGAGTTAGAAGCCTTGCGGTCTTTGATTTATTGCAGGACACTAAAAACAAATTACTTAAAGAATATCGTGGTGATTTTCACATAAACCTTAACAAAAACAGTTACAACACCTTCTTCAGGAAGAAGAAAAAAACATAAGCAATATTATGGTATACATATATGCTCATACGTCAGGGGCGGATGCAGGAATTTTCGATAGGGGGGGGTGCTAACCCAGGGCAAAGGGGGGTGCAGGGGGGTGCAAAACATATGTCCCGATACAAATGCATTGATCGGCAAAAATAAAGGGGGGTGCGCACCCCCGGAACCCCCCCCCCCCCCCCCCCCCCCTGGATCCGCCACTGTACGTCTCGATCGCTTATTGCAAACAGTTGTTAACAGACTACAAGATATCTGAAATAAAGACGACTGTGGGCACTCAGATAACCAAGTACATTTATAAGTATTCAAAGACAAAAAAATATATGATGTACCATAAAATGAACTATTATACTTCATGTTAAAATGCAAATATGAATGTGTGCGTTTCTAGTTTAATATCTTCTCTTCATAGTTTACAAACATTGTTATGCTACGATGTCGAATTAGTTAATAAAAAAAGAACATTAAAATTAAAACTTCAAGCATAATTGAACATTCGGTATAGTTAATTTATTACACACATTTGAGATAGTGTTAAAGAGCAGAATGTTGCCACTCGAAAAAAATTTCAATCTCGGCTTCGTTTCGGTTGACATTTTTTTTTCCATTTAGGTGTAATCTTAGTCTACTTCATCATTTCAGTTATGTGTTAAATATTTCACGAAGTTTCGTTTTTCGATAGACTGCCAGTCTTATGCTTAAAGAGTTGAATATTATCATGATATACACAAAGTTACGTTTTATAGATAGCCTTCCTGTTTTATGCTCACAGAGATGAATATTATAATAATGTACATGAAGCTACGTTTTTTTTAGATAGCCTTCCTGTCGTATACTCCCAGAGATGAATATTATGATATACACAAAGTTTCGTATTTTTAGATAGCCTTCCTGATTTATGAATCCAGAGATGGATATTGTCATAATCTACACAAACATACGTTTTTTAGATAACCTTCCTGTCTTATGCTCACAGAAATGGATATTATCATACAATACACGAGGTTACGTATGTTAGATAGCCTGCCTGTCTTATGCTCTCAGAGATGGATATTATCATAATGTACACGAAGTTTCGAATTTTCAGATAGCCTTCCTGTCTTATGCTCACAGGGATGGATATTATCATAATGTACACGAAGTTTCGTATTTTTAGATAGCCTTCCTGTCTTATGCTCACAGAGGTGGATATTATCATAATGTACACGAAGTTTCGTATATTTAGATAGCCTTCCTGTCTTATGCCCACATAGATGAATACGTACAGTTATGATATACACGAAGCTACGTTTTTTTTAGATAGCCTTCCTGTCTTACAAAATGAAAACTCAAAGAGATGAATACTGTCATAATATACACGAAGTTTCGCATTTTTACATAGCCTTCCTGTTTTATGCTCACAGAGATGGATTTAGCCTCGATTACCCAGACGCATATTTAAATATAGCTCTTCTTTGAAAAATAAAGCGGCTGGATGATCGAAACTAGGATGGATATTGTCATAATATACACGAAGTTTCGTATTTTTAGATAGCCTTCCTGTCTTATGCTCACAAAGATGGATACTATCATACCTCTTCTTCTGGGGATTTTTCTTTGCATACTCGCTAAGGGTGAACTTCAGCGTGGCCATAGTTTGCATGTCGAAATCACCAACTAGCAATTCAAGTGCTTCGTCGATATTGACTGATAACAACACCACACAGGATCAATGCGGGGCTCTAGAATACGCAAATTTTACAAATGAGGTGAGACATTTTATATTTCATGTTATTCATTCAAACACATTGATCATATTGATCCATAATTTTTACCGGGTACATCAATAAAAGAAGGTTCTTCATGCTTTAACACCTTCGTACGCGATTGCTCTGATGTCTGGCTGTCTTTCTTAAACGACTCGGTGTGGTGTTTTTCTCTCTGACGGCCTTTGAGGACTTCAACTGGAGGTGAGACAAGTCATGAAAGAAAAGTTCGTCAGGACTCGGACTATCCTAGCTATGAGCATCAACAAAAGGCTGTCAGATTTCAGGAAATCTTCGACTATCCTATCGTTACTACTGCATGTTAATGCTTTCTATTGTATAATGAGTGGTAACGTGTTTGCCTTGGTCAAATCAAAGTAAAAACTTGGAATTGATATTTGCTGCTTATTCACCACGCTTGTTGCATGAGAGAAACTAGTCTGTTCGGGTTCAATACTAGTATATATTACGGATTACAAATGTGTCGAGGTTTCTGATTGGATAACAACACAGAGATGTCAGTATATATTCAGGAAACAGCCGGGGTATATACGACGTTTTTATCCCCAATTGGAACCTCAAAAACGTCATCATAACACCGGTTACTATGTGACGTAGTCATAAGCTATCAGACTATCAGAGGTTCACAGAGGGAAAATAATGACGTGCTTCAGTCAATAATACATTTTTGATACAAAATCACGCATTTAACACTTTTAATACTTTAATTTGATGTTAAAAGTGTTATTATACAGTTGGAAAGCAAGTTCTTGGAAACGTCCGTTGTCGTCAAGCTTTATCAGCAACAATAGCAGGGGGAATTAATTAGGTGGCGCTACAGTCGTCCGTAACGTCAAAAAGTCCGCCAAATCAATCGGCTAAAAGATTGACGTTTAAAGTATTTTTTGCAACTTGTCATGCTTTTATTACAATTAAATTTTAAAATTTGTAGGTTTTGTGACCAATATAATTTCTTTACGACATACAAACATTACAAAAAATAGCTTGTTATTGCTATTCCTTTATCCTGTCAGTTCTAAAAAAAATTAGCCATCTTTTTTGTTCGCCAAAAAAATCGATTTTTCCTAATTTGACGTTTGCGTATCCAAATACAGAAAAGAACGGTTATAATCTTAAATGAAACCGGGAAATCTATTTTAAATTTATACACTGTTTTGAAGCCATCATTTTTTACTTTTATACATCAATTTTAGTGACCACCAGCCATGTCAATTTTTATCTGGTTTAAGCTACGTGTCTACTTCAAAACAGTAAAGTTAAGCTTCTTTACATTGTACCTGTTTCAAAGTGCTCTAAAATACTGATTTTATTAAAGACATGAATGAAATTTTGATTAAAAGTTGTGGATTTTCACAATTCCATACGATACTTGTATTTTAAAGTAACTAAAACCCCTTTTGATCCCCTACACAAATTGACGGTGACATTGTTTTCTTTTTTCAACATACGTCATGTAACGTTTATAACAAAATATGTGTCAGGGTCATGTGCATAGTAAAAATTTACACATTAGAAAAGTGAAACAACAAACAACAAACAAAGATCTTCTTTATTGCGTTTAAAGCTAAACGTCTTGGAAAATTCTGACAGATCTGACAAACTATTGATAGCCTACTGTGTGGATGGACAAAAGCACAAAAATAGCAATAGAAAATGCATTGCAAAGAAAATTCTGTAGGAAAAAAACATGTGAAAAAAGAAAATGAAGGTCAGTTAATAAAATCTTGCTTATATTATTATCTCTTTACTTAGGGACTACATCAAAAGTTCAATGTAGGATAAAAAACTTAATTCACATAGTTTTTTTAATGACCCCCCTACCCCCCTCTTAACTTAATTTGGGAAAAATTGATTGACCCATATGGATATATGTAAAATCGATGTAGGATAATCAAAACTTGCAGCAAGTTTAACCCCCCACCCCCAAACTATTTGAATTAAGTTTTTTATCCTTCATTGATCTTTTGATGTCGTCCCTTAGTAATCTATATTTCCATTCTCAATTTTATAGTAATAAGAGCAAAAACTAGCTTATCAAGCCAAGTCAGCCAAACAAGAAGTTTATTCATAGAGATGTGTTCTTACAAAATTGAATTTATTCAAATGGCAAATTCTTGTCCAATTTAAGCATCTTTGATCATTATTGAAGTAAAATGCACAAAATTTGTCCCACCAGTTTCATTTCATTTCCTATTACCAGTATTCAGGTAAAGTATATATACAATACTTTGTTTATAAATATGTAATTATTTAAAGAAGCTGATACAGGAACCTGTTCAAGAGAAGAAGCCCCATTTTTTCCAAAAAGTTTACTTTCATAATCTATAAAATACCCTGAGAAATAAGACAAAGGGCTACTGTGCAAGCTAATCTAATAGTTTAATTTTACAATAATAATGATTCTGAAATTCAAAATTGTGTCACTTTCACTTATAATTTAAAGCATATATTTTTTTTACAGAATTTCTGTCAATATTTTTGGTATAAAACTTATAAATCCCTTTTTTGTATTTTACTGTTCAACTAAGAAACATAGGCTTGAGTTTAAAGGCTCTCTTAATTTGAAGAAATTTGTTGAGACTCTTGGTAACACTTTATAGAATATAAAATATATATGATCAGTACTATTTATTTAATAATTATATCAATTTTCAGAAAGATTATTGAAATTGTATAAACTATGTTTTATTGCATTAAATATAATTAGAAATGTTTAAAAAAATTCTGCATGTAGTATATTTCATCCGCCAGATCTAATTTCTTTCAATATAGCTAGGTTTTTAATTTTACATGTAGGTGTCATTTATATCCACATTTCTGAATTGGTTTTTTTTTACTGCAGTAATATTTTGTCTTTTAATATTTACATTTAATTAGTCCTTCTCTGAAAAATAGGGGGAAGTATCTCTTCTTTATATTATCATAACATAGTTATAAATCGAGTTTCGTTTATTTTCTTTCTAATTTTTGTAAAGTAAACTCCTTTTTTAATTTTTATGCATTTTGCTGGGTTTTTATTTTTGACTGGTGATATTAAGGGGAGATAACCACTTGCACAAATCGGCATAAAAACCACCGCTTCGGTTTGAAATCAATTTGACGTTTGCGTATCCAACATTCTATTGCCGAGATATTCATATCGAGTGTTTGTCTTAATGAGATGCTTTATTAAATTTAAATTCAGCCCATCATTTTTAGTTTCCTCGTAAATATTTAGATTTTTCGTTCAGGAGACTTGACAATTTTCACCCAAACTCCAAGTTTGCAGATAAAATAAAGAATAAAGGACTTTGATTTGATGTGTGAGCTTTGACGAGAATAAACTATGGATACTCAAGATTAGTTAGGTCAATAAGTTTTTATAACGACAATAGTATTCAGTGAGTTAAAATGAGGTTTGTCTCATCCGTTTTTTTACTGAATTTTCACGGTCACGTGACTCTATTGTTGCTGATAAACTTGGGGTCAAATCGTGACCTGCTTTCCAACTGTATAAATTATTACATACACGATAAAATTATGTTCACAGCAAATTAGAAAATCCTTCACGTATGCCGAACATATCAGGTTGGGTTTTTCAATATATATGTGTTGTCAACAAATACCTGCAGTGGAAAATAACATTAAGTCAGGGGTAATCCGTAATATATGTGTAATTCAGGTCTCAGAAAGGGTATATACTGTGACATTCCCGGCTTAGGGCTTATATCCCCTTCGCCTTCGGCTCAGGGGATATAACCCCTAAGCCGGGAATGTCACAGTATATACCCTGTCTGAGACCTGAATAACATATAATACATGATATTTGTCCGAGAAACGTGCATGAAATGCGTCATGGCTAATACAACTTTTTATACGACCGCAATAAAATTTTGCGGTCGTATATTGGTATGACGTTGGCGTCGTCGTCGTCGTTGTCGTTGTCGTCGTCGTCGTCGTCGTTGTCGTTGTCGTTGTCGTTGTCGTTGTCGTTGTTGTCGTCGTCGTCGTCGTCGTCGTTGTCGTCGTCGTCCAAAGACGCATTGGTTTTCGCACTATAACGTTAGTTTAAGTAAATAGAAATCTATGAAATTTTAACACAAGGTTAATGACCACAAAAGGAAGATTGGGATTTATTTTGGGAGTTTTGGTCCCAACAGTTTAGGAATTAGGGGCCAAAAAGGGGCCCAAATAAGCATTTTTCTTGGTTTTCGCACAATAACTTTAGTATAAGTAAATAGAAATCTATGAAATGTAAACACAAGGTTTATGACCATAAAAGGAAGATTGGGATTGATTTTGGGAGTTTTGTACCCAACTGTTTAGGAATTAGGGGCCCAAAGGGTCCAAAATAAACTTTGTTTGATTTCATCAAAAATTTAATAATTGGGGTTCTTTGGTATGCCGAATCTAACTGTGTATGTAGATTCTTAATTTTTGGTCCCGTTTTCAAATTGGTCTACATTAAGGTCCAAAGGGTCCATAATTAAACTTTGTTTGATTTCAACAAAAATGGAATTATTGGGGTTCTTTGATATGCTGAATATAAACATGTACTTAGATGTTTTGATTATGGGCCCAGTTTTCAAGTTGGTCAAAATCAGGGTCCAAAATTAAACTTTGTTTGATTTCAACAAAAATTGAATCCTTGGGGTTTTTTGATATGCCGAATCTAAATATGTATTAAGATTTTTTCTTATGGGGCCAATTTTCAAGTTGGTCCAAATCGTGGTCCAAAATTAAACTTTGTTTGATATCAACAAAAAATGAGGTTCTTTGATATATCTGAATCTAACAATATATTTAGATTTTTGATATTTGGGCCTGGTTATCAAATTGGTCCACATTGAGGTCTAAAGGGTCCAAAATTTAACTTTATTTGATTTCATCAAAAATTGAATTCTTGGGGTTCTTTGATATGCTGAATCTAACCATCTATTTAAATTTTTGATATTGGACCATAATAGGTAAATGTCCAATTTAAAATTCTTAGGTTTTTAAGTTTTAGTTCTTAGACCACATTCATTCTGTGTCAGAAACCTATGCTGTGTCAACTATTAAACATTTAAATCACAATCCAAATTCAGAGCTGTATCAAGCTTGAATGTTGTGTCCATACTTTTCCCAACTGTTCAGGGTTCGAACTCTGCGGTCGTATAAAGCTGCGCCCTGCGGAGCATCTGGTTGATTTATATTTACATCTATAACGGAAAACTAGGAATTGATGAAAAGTGCTGGATTACAGCAAATTATTTAGAATAAAACTGAGTTGATAAATATGAATGTAAGGGTATACATTGTCTTACAGAGAGCTGAATTCGACTGGAATAGGGAAACCAGGTCGTCACTTCTGTCTGCGTTTTTCTGGGGGTATTTTGTAACACAAATTCCCGGCGGTTGGTTGGCAGACAAGTTTGGAGGCAGACGTGTGTATGGTACAGCTCTAGCTGTTGCCGGTATAGCAACAGTCCTAATTCCCGTATGTGCTAGAACACATATTATTCTGTTGTACATATTGCGTGTAATATGTGGTTTAGCAATGGTAAGTTTATATTTTACCAATGTTATATAATGCAAGTTTCATTTCAAAACTTATTTTTGATTTGCGATTGTCCCATTGAATGCTTAAGATTCTAATTTTATAGTCTGTGCATGTGTTACCTTCCAATTAGGTTAATTCTGGGTGGGTGGGGTTGATAGAGAGAGTACTCAGAAGACATTATAGGATATTACTGTAGAAAATGGATGAAATAGTAATTAAAATAACAATTAACAACAAAATAGATATGGAAATAAAATTTAAACATAAAGAACACTTGTCAACTTTCCATAATGTTTAGGGAAAATGTCCTTTCTTTAAAAAAAAATAATGTGATGATTTTAAAACGTGAGCTTTATTGCATACTAAATGAATATTTCTTTTATCGTTATAATCTTTATTGCAAAATTACACCCATAAGGGTCAAGCAATACAATCAAACAATAATTTTATACAATACAATGCAATACAACGAATCATGTTTATTTCGCATACAAATATCAGAAAATGTTTATTTTAGGGAACTTGCTCCCCTTCAGCCACATCAATGTGGGGAAGATGGGGTCCTCGTCTGGAACGTACAAAGTTAACAGCCTCCCATCAAGTCGGTAAGTGTTAGAAGTCAAGATTTATTACAATTCTGAACATCTCAGCAGATAATACGCCATAACGGTGTTGGGTGCCGATTATTGGTTTCTTTGCGTATAAAATATGCTAGATCCGGATGAACTCTCGATTAAAAAAATGGATTAAAAATATATACCTACCTTCCCTATTTTGGTAAACGATGAAAGTTTAAACCTAAACACTATATTATTTAGTTTAATTGGCACTATGATGCAGTCTGGTGTTTGATGTCTTTGCTAAAGCCATATATAAAATGACAGAGCAAAGTTGAACTGTTGCCGAAATATTATACGTGTCGAGATTTATCATCAAACAAAATGTGTTTAACCAATTACATGTCATTTGGGTTTTTTATCATGTATTGATGCAGTTACAATTAACAGAATGCTTGTAAAATGACAACATTTAATTTTGTTTTCAGGTTCTATGTTAGGAACTGTTGTTACATTTTCTGTGTCTGGTGTTTTATGTGAATCAGGATTTGACAACGGATGGGGTTCCATTTTCTACTTGACAGGTAAATATAAAAAAAGAAGATGTGGTATGATTGCCAATGAGACAACTATCCACAAAAGACCAAAATGACACAGACATTAACAACTATAGGTCATCGTACGGCCTTCAACAATGAACAAAGCCCATACCGCATAGTCCGCTATAAAAGGCCACGATATGGAAATGTAAAACAATTCAAACGAGAAAACTAACGGCCTTATTTATGTAAAAAAATAATATAATAACATATACTCATCTCTTGCGCGTATTCATTTGAAATAGTCCCTTTTGTTTACTGCTATGTTATGCAGCGTCACACATTGGCGTATAGACCGGCGTGCACCAAACGTACAGAGAAAATTGACAAAGTTGGTATACGTTAATTGCACGCCAGAGAAACGCGCTACAGATAAGTTTGAGACACGCTTAAGGCACGTTGTATACGCTTCAAGATCGTTCGACTTTAACTAAAACGTATGCGCCCATATAGGCGAGTGTAATATTTGAAAAAGACGTCTAGTTAAGGACTTTAATGCACCCACCTAACACACGGCTAATTTCTTTTTTAAATGAAAGAATAATGATTTAACTTTGATTTTCGCCCGGTCGTCACAAAATCGTACGGTGCAGTTTTTGTAAAATTGACGTTTATTTCAGAAATTAGTTGAAAATTGTAAAAATACGACATGTTTTTCAAACAAAAGAAATTAGTCGTATCTCTTCTTTTAGACAGAATAATTAAGTGAATTAGATTCTTAAAATAATGAAAAACAATATTTACAACTATAACTCCGCATGCTTTTGCATTCCTTCTAAATATTTGACATTTTGTACGAAAATTTTCATAATCCTGACCTTTTCGGATCTACAATTAAATTTTTTATTAAATGCTTTTGCACTCGATCCGTTTTAGAACACACCAAATCACTCATCAGTTATCGTTTTTTCATTCAAGATCAAGACTTTATTTCAACATTTCTTAAAATCACGAATTTCTGTAATTTTATGATGTTGGGTAACATCACTATAGTTTCCGGAATCCCGTATCTATTTCGTTATCGTTTTTTTACTGAATATATTAGTCGATTTCCGTGTACTAATAGTGCTGTTAGAGTACGATAAATCATATTTAAGTGCTAGTCTGCCTAAGAATCAGGCAGTGGTGAAAACATGACAAACAAAACCCCACTCAGGTTGACATTAATTTATGTTCAAAATGTATAATGATGCAAAAATATACCATTCGTTTCCTTGTCCTGTTCTGGTAATTGGAGATAAAATTTGGTTACAGTGCACTAGAAATTAACAATTAAGGGGAGCTAACTCTGTCATTTGCTATCATTCTAACCAAAGTTTATCTAAAGATTTCTCAAGTTACCAGACACGCAGACACTAAAGACCTACCATTTCTAACTCAGGATGAGTGTTACTTCAAAATAGGATGGCTGGGTAGGTGGGTTTTTTTCAGCCATGTTTTGATTTTTTTCAAAATTGCCTGATTCTTACAAAGACTGGCACTTAAACGGTTCTATTTCTATCTTGAACTTCAGTGGAGCTTAAATGGATATAAAATCGTCCGAAAATAAGATCAAATCAAAGTAAAACATAGTTTTTGAGTTCTGTAGAATTCACCCATTTCTAAATAAGGAATCGTATCGGAAAATTGTAGAAAATCTTCAGAGTCGTGTCAAATTTTCACAGCCCAGTTCAAAATGAAACCCTTCCTATGCTAAAGAGCAAAAACTATCCATTGATTGACAACAGATGCATAGTCTGTCATGTATTTACTACATAGAAACTATGTAGTTAAACACTTAATTGAAGATACAGTTGCATCCCATTTGAAAATACAAAATATCATAAGAGTTGCTATGAATATTTCAAAAGTAAGTACAACCTATCAGCTTCTGTTTTGTCTATACAAAGACTTTGTACTACATGTACCAATTCTACCGACCAGTCTCTTATCATATATCAATTAACGAGGGCAGTAGATCTACAACTCATTCTGATTTGTCTGTTTGTATATTTTACAAATGTATAAAGCCTATAAGCAAGTTACACAACTTCATAAGGTATCCTCTGAGTAGCAAACTCAAGCTGTATTGAGTGTTAATACATATATCTCCTACATTATATATAAAAAGAAGATGTGGTATGATTGCCAATGAGACAACTATCCACAAAAGACCAAAATGACACAAACATTAACAACTATAGGTCACCGTACGGCCTTCAACAATGAGCAAAGCCCATACCGCAAAGTCAGCTATAAAAGACCCCGATAAGACAATGTAAAACAATTCAAACGAGAAAACTAACGGCCTTATTTATGTACAAAAAATGAACGAACAACAAATATATAACACATAAACAAACGACAACCACTGAATTACAGGCTCCTGACTTGGGACAGGCACATACATAAATAATGTGGCGGGGTTTTAAAAATGTTAACGGGATCCAAACCCTCCCCCTAACCTGGGACAGTGGTATAGCAGTACAACATAAGAACGAACTATAAAAATCAGTTGAAAAAGGCTTAACTCATCAGATGAACAAAAATACAAGTGGACGTAATGATCTGATTTACAAAATAACTCATGATAATTTTACTATTAAATCTGTATACCATCGAGCTTGCATCGCTAAATATTAGCTACAAAATTTGAAGTGAGAAAGTAAAGAGCTATACATTTTATTCTGAACATAAAACAGCTTTTACTAACATTTCGACGATTAAAGATGACGTGCCTGTACACAAGGAAGCATTCTGGTTAACAACTTTAATTACTTAATTTATGCCGAGGATCGCCGCCGAGAAAACAAAATAACATATTATCAGCTTCAACAAATACTTAAAATATATGGTCAATTTATAGTTACAATGTACATGTATACAGCCTCAACAAGGCCGCTTTGAGCAAAACCTCTGCTGTACTGGTATATACCCATGCCAAGGAAGTTGTCCTTTGTATGGATATTTTGACCGATTAGAATGATGAGATTACAAGTTGAAGCTATAATATTCCGATATCGCAATATTCCAAAACCTAAATGGTCCTACATCCCATTGGTCCGACGTTTCGATCATTTAAGTTATACGCTAACGGGATTTTAACATAAGAAAGCCAAATAAAAGGTTAAATATTAGGATAACCTTGTCCTCCGTTTGAAGCGGTGAAACAAGATATAAAAAGGTAATACGTAGTGCCAAAGTAGCCCGAAGGTCATCACTAGCGTAATTTAAAATAAGTACAAACTCCTTTGTCAAGAGTTGTTTGATTAATAAGATATCTCAAGATACACGACGGCCGACTAAAGTAAAATCAAACACAATTTAACGTACAATGAGTGGTCATATTTTCCTTGTGATGTTTTATATCAAAATTGTCAATTTGTTGATATAAATATACTAGTAGCACTTTACTCATTTTAGTAATCATTATGTTAGTTAGTACTCTTGTCATATCTGATTTAGTGATGTAAATGAAATTGCGGTATGATCCAGACTCAACATATTGCACTACAATAATAAAAAAAAATCCGCCCTATGGTTGTCTGATCTTGAAACGGTTGGTAGGCTTTCAAACTAACAGTAGACCATACGCTTCCTCAATTTTAATGTACAGCTCATCATGGGACTTTCTAAACAATTAAAAATACGTCATATGTTATATTTTCCCCTTGCTTCAAATATTTTGTTTCGAATTATTTATATCAAATTTGCAGATCCATGTTTGTAAATACGTGCAATCAAATGATATGGAGGTATTATAAGATTTATATAACGCAAGGGCGACTACAGATACATTTGTGTGACTTAATGGTTGATTTTCAAAGACTCCGAGAGAAAACGTTACGTAACATACGTTACCGTTAAAATCAACCAAAATTAATTAATACTATGATTGAAATATATTTTCCCAACAGTCATACAGTCCTATAAAATTGTTTCATTTCTGTATTGGTTTTGACTCGATTTTTCTACTGGAAGTATCCGTGAATTGAAATTGCACCCATGACCTTTGACCTCGATTTAAAAAAAAATGCACCATAATTTCTTTTGACGACCGGGATATTTAGAAAGTACACATTCTTAGCTTTCCAGTGATATATAATTTAGCCGTGTGTTAGGTAGGTGCATTAAAAATGTGAATTTTGCTCTCATATCACTCGCCTAATAATATAGATTTAAAGGTTATTATAATAATGTATAAGTCATTTGGTTGTATGAGGACTGTGAAGAGGACACCCTATTGTAAAGTGACGTACAAAAGTATATTCTAGGGTAATCCTATCATGTCTTTGTCAGATGTAAATTTTTGTATTTCAACACACGTGAATTTGAACTTCTGATCACCAGATGACCTTATGTATAGTTGCATCTTTATATTGTCACACATCTAATTTAAAAAAAGAAGATGTGGTATGATTGCCAATGAGACAACTGTCCACAAGACCAAAATGACAAAGACATTAACAACTATAGGACACCGTACGGGCTTCAACAATGAGCAAAGCCCATACCGCATAGTCAGCTATAAAAGGCCACGATATGGAAATGTAAAACAATTCAAACGAAAAAACTAACAGCCTTATCTATATTAAAAAAAAATGAACGAAAAACAAATATGTAACACATAAACAAACGACAACCACTGAATTGCAGGCTCCTTACTTGGGACAGGCACATACATAAATAATGTGGCGGGGTTAAACATGTCAGCGGGATCCCAACCCTCCCCCTAACCTTGGACAGTGGTATAACAGTACAACATAAGAACGAACTATAAAAATCAGTTGAAAAATGCTTAACTCATCAGATGGACAAAAATACATGTGGACGTGGCCGGGTACTTGTACATCCCGACAACAAAAAGACACTAGGAACAGAACCGAGAGTACTCGCTGTTATCTGACAGCTAGTTCAAAGCCACTAACAACTAATACAAAAAAATCATGCATCTAAGACTAAACTATCAATCCGTACACATCCAACATCCAATGGATTTAGTGTAAAGACGTCAGAAACAGTCAGAGAAAAACATGACCTTGTGCAATGCCAAGTTACAGGTATCGACATATTGTAGATCCATGAATGTATATATGTATACAACATACTAGTAATATTTAGTTTGCTTTTAATTTACTGATAACAAAATCAATATTTATACCAATAAAAACATTATTCAATGATCTTATTACAGTGTTGAATTGGTAACCTTTTAAAGTAAGTTCATTTAAAGGAGCGATAAGTTTACAAGGATCATTTCTAAATTTCCGGGCACGGTTAACAACATTTCCGTAAAAATGAGGATTTGCTAAGACTTGTCAAAGAATAGATATATTTAATTATTCGATGTGTGACAACAAAAATAATATTTTAGCTTTTTCACGGTTTAAGTTGCCATGCAGAAGACAACTCGGTATTTACAATCGAAACATATCTAATTGATAACTATAAATTCATACAATGCATTTATTTTTTATGCTATTTTGTATAACATTTACGTAAGATTGTTGTTTTTGTGTATTTTAAGGTGGTTTGACTTTGATCTGGGTTTTTCTGTGGTTTTTCCTGACCAGAGACACCCCGAACGATCATCCAAGAATCAGCGTAATAGAAAGGAATTATATCATTACAAATATTGAATATAATGCAAATAAAAGGGTTAGTTGTTAAGTAAAAAGTTAGACATGTCCAATTAATGTTCCATAGAGCATAAATTTGCACGTACATGTTCGACGTCTCGCCAACATCACTTGTGCTTTCTCGTCTGCAACATGATTTTTTTTCACCGGCGCATGCACGGTTGCAGAAAAATATGTAAATTAAGTCATTAAGTCATGCATGTTTTAATACTTATTAGTTATTAGACGTAGCCTGGGGTCCTGGCTACTGATTAGCTCCGCTACATGTTACTTATCGACGCAGTATGATTGGGCCAGGTTTCCAGGCTATTATTAGACGCTGATATTGAGCCAGGCACTAGGGAACTCGAGATATCTTGCGCACATATTATATACAAGATGTCCAACATGCATGACGGATATCTAGTTCATATTCATTTCTATGATAGAGGGTAAACGGGGAAAAATCCACCAAAGTTAATATGCTTGAAACGGTTGAAACCATTGGGCTCCAGCTTGTCTGCCATAAAACAGCAGTTGGACGTCAGAGTAATCTCGTACTAATATAATTTGTCTTAAGTCAAATGAATGCAAAATACTGTTATTGTTTAACCAGACTTATTATTAATTCCTGCTCTTAGATATTATTTCAAATTAAATTATTAAAGTGATTATCATTTTAGTTTATTTATCACTATATACTGTATCAAATAATAATTCTGTAATTCAGGCAGAGGCACTTGTCACAGATGAAAAAAAAATCCTATATGTACTTTAATTTGTTGTATAGGTATATAGGGGGAAATCTGAGACAAGTGACTGTGAATTAAGGTATTGAATTCTAATGATAATATCTTAATGTTTTGTTTTCCATTCTATTGCACTTTTCATTAATGTAACATAGAAAAATCCTTAGTTTGTTATCAACTTTGCTTTTTATTCTTGCAGACAGGAAAGGTTCCCTGGGTTGCCATGGCGAAGTCTGTACCACTGTGGGCAATTATTATCGGACATACATGTAGTAACTGGGGAATATATACCATATGGACAAGTCTTCCTGAATTTATGAAAAATGTCTTAAAATTTGACATAAAAGCTGTAAGTCTTTGGTGCACTACTTCTTTTTATTAAATCAATCTTTAAACTGTTTATTTTTTAATAGCGCTGAACGTACAAGCTAGATGTGCATCATATTTATTTTAAATTTTATTTCCCTGATTATTATGTAGATTACGTTAAAAACGTTTACTTTTATGCGATTTTTGGTATGAGAAAATACAAGTTATACAATTTAAATATGATATGTCTACTTTTTAAGCCCCAGTCCCACTAGACCACGATCGCACCACGCTCACCGCGATCTTAAATAAATTTAGATCGTGGTGAGGTCGCGGTATGAGCGGCATGAAAATGTAAATTTTCGTTGCTTTCACGATGCTACTACGTCCTCTCTACGCTTCTACAAAGATCCCGCTACGATTATACCACGTTATCACCGCGCTTATTCTGCGACCTCACTACGCTTATCAAGATCTTTCTACGCTCTTCACGTTCTCACTACGACCATACCACGAGTTATCCGATTGCAACACGATCTTGCTGCGATTATAACACGTTCTTACCACGATTATACTACGTTCATAGCGCGATCTTACTACGTTCTCAGCAATAACGTCAACATCGTGTTCCATATCAATACAGTTCAATTCCTTCTGTTTCTGATTAAATCGTAGATTTCTCGGAAACAATACAGTCATGACACCAAAATTTACCAGTACATGTGGGCATGGTGGTAGGAGTTGATGTAGAGGCAGAGGGAGCAACGTAACGAATCCTCATCAAGCAGATATGTCGGACCGACCAATCCAACCTAAATAACAACCTATTGCTGGTCCATAAAGCTCAATGATGATATTTTAGTGAACGATAGCAGAGATGACATAGACGTATCAATATATATAGGAAGATGTGGTATGAGTGCCAATGAGACAACTCTCCATCAAAGTAACAATTTATAAAAGTAAACCATTTTAGGCCAAGATACCGCCTTCAACACGGAGCCTTGGCTCACATCAATCAGCACGTTATAAAGGACCCAAAATATTACTAGTGTTAAACCATTTAAACGGGAAAACCAACGGTCTAATCTATATAAAAACGAGAAGCATGGTTGAGCCGTTAGAGCAAATGAATAATTACATTCATACAAACAAAATCTAGGGAGCTTTTTTTATATATTTATGTGAAAATGACAATGAGAATGATGGTCGTAGTGTGAACGTAGTCAGGTCGTAAGAAGAGCGTGATGAGGACGGCAAGGGCGTGCTGGAATCGTACTATGGTCGTGAACATCGTGGTATAGTCGCAGTGGAAGCGTAGTTGGGTCGCAGTGAGAACGTGATGGTCGTAGTGAGGTCGTGATAACGTCGCTGTGCGATCGTAGCGTAGTCTCTCCGAATAGAATCACGCTTAAGCTACGCTCTCGCTACGATTGTACAGCGACCGTAACGATCTTACTACGATCTTAGTGCGCTCTCACTACGCTTCTACTACGACCTGATTTCGCCACGACCGCACCACGATTGTTTTGAACATGTTCAAAGTTGGCCACGCTCTTCATGATCTTGAAGACCTCACCACGACCGTGATACGACCTTACTGCGATCTACACGATCGCACTACGATCATCAAAATTTGCATTTTTTCACAGATCGTAGTGCGATCGTGGCCTAGTGGGACTAGGGTATTAAGAAAGACGAAAGATACCAGAGGGACCTTCAAACTTATAATACAAAAACAAACTGAAAACTCATTGGCTTCAAAAAATAATAAAACCAATAGACAAACTATCAAACAAATTAAAGTACACAAAACACAACGTAGGAAACTAATTAAAAAAGACCGAGCAACATGAACCCATCTAAATACGGGGGAGGGTAGAGGTGATCTCAGGTGCTCCGGCTCAATATTTAGCACCCGTCGTGTAAGTGCGAATCCAGTAATAAATCGAATTCGGTAGGTCACATTCGGGAAAAGCTGACGGGATTGTAATTTGTAATAGCCCACGCACAACTAGGAAGAGGACATGTTTCATTACCGTGTTCATCTGTTTATTGGTCGATCTTGTCATGCATCAATTATTTGTCGCATTTGTCTAAAAAAAAATGACTTCATATTTGGCCGGCAGCTTGTCCGAGATGAGATGTAATGTGTGACCCCTTTCCAGAACATTCAGACACCAACTTGATACTTGATACCATATAATTTCTTAGTTTATGTAAAATGAACTTCGTCACACTTTTCTCAAGTTCACTACTAATACTATGTCAGCAGCTTGGTAGTAGTAAGTTTTAGTTCTTACCGGGTCTATAACATACTTGTATCTATATATACTTGCTTCATTTGCATGTTCCTATACCTTGAATTACGAGTTGTATGTTTAACACGTCAATATGTGCATTCCTTTCGTATTATAATTATTGGATTTTCATTACTGCCATTCAATATTCTTTTATATTGCAGAATGGTGCATTATCTGCAATACCTTATATATGTGGTGCCTTCATGGCATTTGCAACAGCACATATAGCTGACTTCTTAAGAAGTAGAAAAATTCTAACAACAACACAAACTAGACGATCTTTTCAAACAGCAGGTATATGTAGGTTAAGGGCTTTTATGAAATTTAAAAGTCTACAATTTAAAATTGATACTAAAATTCAGAAGAGCTTTAGTAAAGAAACCAAATAAGATAAATGTATTGAACGCTCATGGGGCTCCTATTCGAGATATTTGAGTTTTAAAAAAAAATGGCAGGAAAAAGCTGACTTGGACTTAAATCATATATTTGCATTGGTATTATTTGGGTCTAAAAGCGAAAGGTAAAGAATCTAAAATCTGCTTAAATTTAGGTGAAGGAACTTTAATTTTATGAGTAAGAAAAAAACCTCAGTCTAGGTGTTTTAGGGCAAAATATTTTACCTTGTATTTTAGGAACAAAACCAAGAAGTCCGAAAATCTGACATTAATTCCTAAACATCATCTTAGTTCATCCTTAAAAGTTTAATGTCATATAATAGATCTAAATATACATCTTCGTCTTAAACGACAACAAATATTTATAACTTCTGAAGCAGTTTAAATTGGTTGTCACGAATATGCTTAAAAATAGGAGTTCAACGGAAGCGGAAGCTAGCTTTCGAATATCAAGACAGGATATGAGATCATATAGAGAACACTGAAAATATTTGAGAATGACAATTTTTAGGGAGAGATGATAGCCAAGTTGTCTAGATATTTCATCCTCATTGCCACTATTTTGTTAACGCTGGTGTCAGCGTGGCGAGGTGTGTTTGACTTCGATCTTAATAGACAATGCTTGCAAGTTTTCTTTCTTGTAGAAAAATATGTGGTTCTCTCCAGGTACTTCTGCATCCTCAAACCATTAAAATGGTTGTATTCATAAAGCCAAGGTCGCTGATCTGATCGCGTCCTTAAGAATGTACGCTCCTCTATTTAAAAAAAAAACGCTCTTTATAAACTATTGTAGATTTATTGTATACATGAAAATAATCTGAATAGTCCGGCGGCTTTGTAAAAAAATTGTGCACATCCTGTTACAAGCATGAAATTTGGCATAGACCTTCCTTAACTATTACTCTTTTATTTCAGATAGGGAGGCATTTGAAAAAAATGTCTCACTTCCGGTAAAATCCAAAATGGCGGACGTTATACTTAAATCAGCCCAATATCGAAGACTAGCGTGTAAAAATGTCCTATTATCATGCTACTATCATAATATTTGGTACAGACCTTTGTGTTTTACTACTTTTGGATAAATTAAATAGATTAGATGTCTTCAGAAACCCCACTTCCGGTTAAAATCCAATATGGCGGACATTGTACTTAAATAAGCTTATTTTTTAGGGAGGATAATTGAAATGTGTTTTAACGTATTGCTACTATAATTACATTGTGTATGAACCTTTCTTTGGTGCTTCTGATGGAGACAATGTATAAGACATATGTCTTAAAAACCCTTACTTCCGGAAGTATCCAAAATAGCGGACAGAGAAATATCAATTTTTTATTCAAATTTTCAACTTTCTTCAAAATGTAAAGAAAATGATTTTATTTTGTGCTGGTCATTAAACTTTTGGCTTTAAGTTATCCCCAAAACCACTTATTCTAGCATGTTGTAAATGCTAAGATATAAAGTTGACACTTCCGGTAAAAATATGACGTAAATTTTAAGATGAGTCCTCAATCTATTTCTTCGATGTAGAGTTTTGGATAGATTGATTTAAACAAAATAAAATCACTATAGTACTAAAAAATATTTAAAACTACTTCTATTTGGCCAAGAATACATGCTTATAGTTCACAATCACCACCACATGCACACAAGGCAGTGCACGGGAGACCCGATTTTACACATTAAAAATGACCGCGGCATCCTTTCTTACATCCATAATGTACAAGCTTCTGAAAAAATGATGAGGTCTCAGAAAGAGTTTTTTTTTAAAGGGACCCTCTTTGTCCCTTCGCAATCCATTAGTGACAAGACTAGGTAGCATAAGAGTCAATCCAAAGCTCGTCTCACTAAACACCTGCATTAGTATATTACACGTTTTACATGCTTGAAAAGACTAGAACAAGTCGTGGGAATAGCCTCACTTAAAATGAGATTTCCCTTTTGTGCAAAAATTGACTTTCTTGGTTCGTTAATCATGTTAGATCTGATAAGTTTGTACAGTACAACCCCGGTGATTTAGGCTGATCAATCATCATTCTTTATGTTAAAGTCACATCTTCAAATACCATTAATGTCTCCCAAGCAGTCTTTTTTTTCCTTTTCAAGCAAAGAGAGAACAGTATCACAACCCTTCATAAGGTATTGGTCAGAAATAAAAGTGTGTGATCACTCATTGCCTAGTGCATTTGAAAGGCCATTGATAGATATTAATCCAAAGATTTTTGCCTCCCCAAATACAATCAATAGTTCGTCTGCCCCTTTGTTACGGAATAGCGAAATACTGGTAGTTTTAAAGCTGCTAAAGGAAGCAAGGGCAACATTTAGGGGAAAGGTAATACACAGACGAACCCAGGATTAAAAACATCCTCAAAGATGGTAAAGTTTTCTGAGAGATGACAACAGTAAGAAAGAACTTTTAAGTTTTCATTCACAGGAGCTTGCTCAATACAATTTTGAGTACAAGGTAGTTGAAGCAACAAATGCTCAGGATGTTTAGTGTTATCCACCACTTGATGATGTTTCAAGTTTAGCACCATGTTTACACGAAGAGACTGACACTAGAATCAAGATAGATGTGTCTGATGCAGTGAAACATAGACTTAACTGAGTCATGACTCAAACAGTCGATACTGATGTCATTGCTGTTTCGCTATTCCGTGACATAGGGCAGACAAACTTTGGTTTGCATTTAGAAGGGGAAAAGTATAAGATATATATCAATCAATGACCTTTCAAATGCACTAGGCATTAAAAGATAACACGTTCGCTGGAAAAGGAACTGCGTTGGTGACATTAATGGAGTTTGAAGATGTGACTATAGCATTTAGAATGATGATGGACCAGCCAACATCACCATATGGATTTGATGTTTAATGTCATTGAAAACGATACGTGGTTTTGTTGGAAGATAAAAAAAAAAAGAAACAGATTAGGTTAACAAGGCAAGAAAATATGTGTTTTTGCAGAATTTATTAAGATGTGAGAAACAATACCACAGTCTTTGTAAATGTTGGAAATCAGCTCTCCGATTGTGAATTGCGGCCTACTGAGTATGCTGATTGGGTAATATGTCCTTACCTAAATAAAATACCTTGAAACTGAAATACGAGTGGATGAAGTCTTGGATGCGTATGGTAGTTATAGCAACAAATGGTCAGGATATTCTATCTTATCCACCACGTAATGTATTTCAAGTTCAGCACCAAGTTCACATTTAGAGGCAGACACTAAAATCATGGTGCATGTGTCTGATGCAGTGAAACACGCACTTAAACGAGTCATGATTCGAACAGTCGTTAATGATGATGTTGTCAATACTGTTTCGCTATTCCGTGACATAGGGGTAGACGTTGTGTTTGGGAGGGCAAAAGACTTTGGATTAATATCTATCAATGGCCTTTCAAATGCACTAGGCAATGAGTGATCTGGGTGATCTGAAACACTTATTGTTATCCATGTCTTTACCTGTTGTGATATGGTTCTCTCTTTGCTTGAAAGGGGGGAAAAGACTATGTGGGAGACATTGATTGCATTTGAAGATGTGACTTTAACAAAAAGAATGATGATTAATCAGACTAAATCACCGGGGTTTTACTGTAAGATCGCACAAACTTAGCAGATGGGTATAACATGGTTAACGAAGCAAGAAAATAACTATTTGCGCAACAGGGACGGCTTTTCGAGGCTATTCCCTTAACTTGGTCTAGTCTTTTCCAGCATGTAAATAATGCAATATACTTAGGCAGGTGTTTGGAATTGGGATTGGCTCTTATGCTACCCACTCCAGGCGGGGACAAAGAGGATAACTTTTGAAAAACTCTTTTTGAGGCCTCATCATTTTGTCAAAAGCTTATACATTGTGGATGTAAGAAAGGATTCCGCGGTCATTTTTAATGTGGAAAATCGGGTATCCCGTGCACTGCAATGTGTGCATGTCATGGTCACTGTGAATAAACATGTATTCTTGGCCAAATAGTAATAATTTTAAATAATTTTTAGTACTATAGTGATTTTATTTTGTTTTAATCAATCTATCCAAAACTCTAAATCAAAGAAATAGATTGAGGACTCATCTTTGAAATTTACGTCATATTTTTAACCGGAAGTGTCAACTTTATATCTAAATATTTACAACATGCTAGAATAAGTGGTTTTGAGGATAACTTTAAGCCAAAAGTTTAATGACCAGCACAAAATAAAATCATTTCTTTACATATTGAAAAAAATGAAAATTTGAATAAAAAATTGATATTTCTCTGTCCGCCATTTTGGATATACCCGGAAGAAAGGGTTTTTAAGACATATGTCTTATGCATTGTATCCATCAGAAACACCAAAGAAAGGTTCATACACAATGTAATGATAGTAGCAAAACGTTAAAACACATTTCAGTTACCCTCCCTAAAAAATAAGCTTATTTAAGTACAATGTCAGCCATATTGGATTTTAACCGACAGTGGGGTTTCTGAAGACATCTAATCTATTTAATTTATCCAAAAGTAGTAAAAAACAAAGGTCTGTACCAAATATTATGATAGTAGCATGATAATAACACATTTTTACACGCTAGCCTTCGATATTGGGCTGATTTAAGTATGTCGTCCGCCATTTTGGATTTTACCGGAAGTGAGACATTTTTTTCAAATGCCTCCCTATCTGAAATAAAAGAGTAATAGTTGGGGAAGGTCTATGCCAAATTTCATGCTTGTAACCGGATGTGCACAATTCGTCTGAAATATGCTTGTAGCCGCCGGACTAGAAGGACAGACAATAATGAAAGACACGCGTGCTTGTTTTCGAGATATAAGCCATTGAAATTTTCTGTAGATTTTTTTTATTCATAGCGAGAATCTTATACAAATTATATTATAAAGGAAGAAAACATTTCTTCCAGGCAGTATGCGAAAACTGAATTGAACTTTCAAATTATTTGTTTCAGCATTTATTGGCGCAGGGATATTTCTAATAGCCACTGGCTTTGTTGAATGTGAGAAACGAGGACTTGCCGTAGTGTTTCTATGTTTAGCATTATTGTTTACTGGTTTTGAGCGGGCTGGTTATGCTGTTAATCATATAGATATAGCTCCTAAGTAAGTGGATAATCCATTTTTTTCATCTGCTAAACATATAAAATCCCCCAAAAAACCAAATAGTAGTTATGATAGTCTTTTAAATATGTATATTATACATTTGACTATTGCCTGAGTTATCAAAATTGAAAAATTACCGTAATTTTGTTATTTATTTTTCTGTTTTCTTTTTATATGACAAGATATGGTAAAATTATCCCTAAATCTTATTTGTTATAAAAGACTGACGATTCGTGTAAAACGATACTTTGTAATCACAACAGAAAAATAATCGAGCAACATTTTCTGATGATAAAGAGTCTTCATTGTTTGGCTTAGTAGATTACATTTATCTGTCTATTTCATGGTATAAAATGTAACATTTGCTTGTATTTTAGATATGGAGGTATATTGTATGGTATAACTAATACTATAGCAACTATACCTGGAATGGTTGCTCCTGTCATAGCCGGGGAACTGACCCCAAATGTAAGTCTTACTTATTGATCGATTGATTGATTGATTGAGTATTAATTGATTAATGATTGATTGATTGATTGATTGATTGGTTGATTGATTGATTATTAAACAATATTCAGCATCCGTATGTTGTGATTATAAGCCCCGTCCACCAGTCGGATTTCTTGGGTGCGCACATGATTGATTGATTGATGTGTTTAACATCTTTTTTTTTCAGCACATTAAGCGATTTTATGACGGCCGGTTTTTATTGGTGAAGTAAGCCGCAGTGACAGGAGACAAACACCTACATTTGGGTGGTTAGCTGGCAATCCTAGTCAATTAAGATTGAGGGGGATAGGACCTTTATCGGGACTCCGGGATCGGGTGTTTTAAGCTCGGGATTTCGGGATTGACTCTTTCGGGATCCGGGAATTCTTTTTTCGAATTTCGGGACCTCGGGTTTCGGGATCAGGACCCCTCTTACCCCCTCTCGCCTCGAGCTTGGTTCGTACCACAATTTGTGAAAATCCTGACTTTAGAAAAAAGCAGATGTGGTATGAATGCCAATGAGACAACTCTCCACAAGAGACCAAATGACACAGATATTTAAAACAACTATAGGCCACCGTATGACCTTCAACAATGAGTATTGTATTGTTTTTCAAACACAACAGATGCCAAGTAAAAAAAATCAAACATTTATTTCTATTAAGAAAACAGTTTAACTTATTAAAACCAGTAATTATGATAAAAATGGGTTCACTATCTGCTTTTTAATGTGTAAAAAACTAATAATTATCATCGTCTGTTTGGGATTAAGTGATAATAAATTGTTGCTTGGCAGAACATTCCTTAGTTGCTATATGTCAATTGTGGATTTAACGGCAAATTTTAGCCATGAAAAAATTGTCGCATAAACATTTCATTCGGTTTTCTGTGTATTGCAGGATACCTCTGAAGAATGGAGGAATGTCTTCTATGTCACAGCAGCGTTTTATGTACTTGGTGCTATTATATATTGTTGTATAGCTAGAGGGGAAATTCAGCCTTGGGCATTGGACAAGGAAAATCTTAAAGAAACCGAAGTGTTCATTTAAAAAAAAGCTGTTACTGCCAGGCATTTACTTATGATTTGTTATGTTATTACAAAATGACACATTTTGTATGGATTATACGGGGAAAAACACCATTATGATTATGTGATTACAAGCTAAACTAAATGATAGAATTGTAAAATAAAATACTAGAAGATAGAATATCAAATGAAAAGATAGGGTCACGGTGCGTTTTTTCCCGGCTAAAATGCAAAACGGCAAATTTCCATGTAGATTCCTTCAAAAAATGCACTATTTCAGAATTACCTCCCCTTAAAATGCCAATTTAAAACATTAAAAATTAAGCAAAACAATATATACACTTGTAAAAATATTTACATTTATAAGTTATAATCTTATAAATTTGTTTTTTTAAATGGAAATTCACATTTGTGTTTAGCATTCCTGCATCAAATTTTTCTAACTTCATTTAAAATCTGGACCTTAGATTCTCTGTTATTTACAATCCAAGATAGCGAAAGACACCCATACCACCTAAAAATAGTGAAGAAATAACATCAAAATAGTAAACAAAGAAAAATCTACTCACCAAAACCAAGATGGCGGCCTACATATTGCGACCTCCACTACTTGTTCATGACCCACGGAAACGAAATATGTTAAAGCTCACCAAACGCCTTCGGGCACCGAGCCGACCGTGCGAGGGCTGAAAAGCCAGTCAAGGTCGTTAAACACTTCCATATATATATACACCTAAAAACGTTTTAACGTTAACGTTAACATTCGCATAATCCATAGTTCTCCCCTGGAACAATCCTAAACATTTCCTATTTGACATACGAAATTTTTAGAACATAAAGATGCAGTTGTGTAGGAAAATATCGAATATTGCAGATTTATTCTTTATGATTTAATTCGAAGCATTACAAAGACACCATATTATTAGTAATCAAGAGTAGTATCTAGAGCAACTTTGTGCTGATAGACATGTAACAGTACGTTTTTTACAGAGCATTTATAAACAAGATGACATCTTAGATATTGTTCACTGAATACACCCCCGATATATATGCTTCTACATGTCGGTTCAAAAATATGTCAACAGTTTGATCAAGCATTTTAGTATGTCAATCAGATTAAAGTTTGGCTTCAAATGAAATGTGCATATAATATTTGGAGCCGAATAATTAAGAAAATATTCAAAGTGAACAGTCAACAACTGTTAGTCGAAGACAGACAAAGACACAGCCATGCAGCACATTGTCCCCCAAAAACAGCATACATTTCAAAATCCCCTTTTTTCGAGTTTAATATTTTAAAATATGCCATTTAAAGTAATGCTAACAAGTATTATACTTAATTCCATTTTTTTTAAAGAGAACATTATGTCAACACAGTCTGATCAAGCATTTTAGTATGTCAATCAGATTAAAGTTTGGCTTCAAATAAAATGTGCAGATAATATTTGGAGTTGAATTATTAAACTAGGAGAAAATATTCAAAGTGAACAGTCAACAACTGTTAGTCGAAGACAGACAAAGACACAGCCATGCAGCACATTGTCCCCCAAAAACAGCATACATTTAAAAATCTTCTTTTTTCGAGTTTAATATTTTAAAAAAGCACCATTCACGGAAATGCTAACAAGTACTATACTAAATTCCATTTTTTTTTAAAGAGAAAATTATGTCAACACAGTCTGATCATGCATTTTAGTATGTCAATCAGATTACAGTTTGACATCGAATGAAACGTGCATATACTGACACAGCTGAATGTAATCAGATTGATTTACTTAACAGCTTGATCAGCATTATTTACAAACAGGGAAGAAGTCTTATCACAGTGTTAGCCAGCGGTTAACTAGCAGGTTTGAAATAAGAGACTTAGCTATCCTGCTTCCGTCTCTAACATATTGCACTGAATGTACTGAACTATTATAATTCTTGAGTGACTTCTCGTTATTTCATTGACTTCTCGTGATGTATTAATTGAACAAAAGATATCTTGAGAATCGAGGTATTAATTTGTCATGCCAGGGGCTTAAACATGTGTTAAAGTAAAGTTTGTTAGAGATGTTATTGACGTAAACTAATGGTTTTAATGAGGAAGTATCAGCTACGTACAAGTAAGTCTTAAACTTTGAAATATAATAATAAACGTATATAACCAAAAGCGTTCTTGAGTTCAGAAATAAATACGTTAATTTGTTGTGACAAAAAATAAAAAAGAACCCAAAATAAGCTGAAGGCTATTTTATACAGTACGATATTTACGAGTCTCTTGACGTCGTGTACTAAAAAAAAAAACGTAAAAAAAATATCTAGAAAATAATGGGAAAAACAAAAGAAGAGAAAAACATGCACAAAGTATAAAAAATTAAAATGATGTGGTCTTAAATAGAAGAAAAAAGAACATTTATAGCATAAACACCCAATATAAGGAATATAAAAATAAAGACCCTCTATCCAGATTATCATATACTGCTGCTATGCATAAGGTTTTGCGTTGTGTTTGTTAAACCTTTTTTGGTTCATGGTCATGTTTAGTGTTTATTTTGTTTGTTTGTTCGGTTTATATTTTATATTATTGACCTCTTTAATATGCTCTACCACCTATCAGTTATCACAAACGAATCAGAATGTATAAAGGTGTACCACGGTCTTTCCAGTGGATAACTATATAGTATATGACCCATAAATTAAATGCACCATCTTCATAAAAACAAATTTTGAATAGTAAAACTTCCAGAGTTTGTTTGTTGTGTAATAATCATTTGATAACAAAACTTCCTTTAATATTGTGATCTAAAGATCGAGACGTGGTAAAACAACTCAGTTTTTTGTAATATTCTTACAGTGACCGTTTCACCTCCTTGTTCTTTAATCTTTAATTATAATTACATTAGATGAATGTTTCATTATAAAACGTTGTTTTAATTGGATAATAGCATTATCGCGTCATTCTGAAATTAACATTCATTTCAAATTGGATAGAAACATTTATGATGACATACGTTTCCACAATAAAGTGCACAGGTAAATAAAAGAAAAACTTGATACTACTTATCTTGTTTTCATGATCATAGAAAAAAATATTATAATAAGTATTGAATGCTATTTTAGTAATTTCATATGGTGCGCACATTTTAAGAATGAAGCGCTTTTGCGCTTCATACAATTGTACTTCGATCAACGCTTTTACACCCAAATGAATTTACAAAAAAAAACACATTATATGATTGTCTTATAATTAATACTCATTGGGGAAAAGGTATAATACTACAAAGTGTACTTTTCGAATCCTTTGTCGTTATTTTAATAAGCCAAATAAAATAGTTTTCTAAGACTTTGATTTCCGTAACAAGACTGTACTGAATATATTTGTTTTGCTATGATATTAAATATGTGTAAGATAAAAATATGATGATGAACAATTAAATATGAAAACCATTATCAAGTTTAAATTGTTGCTTTAATTAACAAATTCAACAAGTTACTTTTGTGTTACACTATATCAACCAACGAAACGAATTCAGAACAGCTGTCTTTATCCTAACTTAGTATTTACATTGCCTGAAGAAAAATGAAGAAATGCATGGGGGTTTGAACTGGCTTCAAGTGTATTTAAACACAAACATACTCACTGCGCCAACATCTAGTATATTGTACTTTAATCACTGTTCAGACTAAAATATAATTAACTCAACAATATGAAATGAAACTCTATATAAAACAAAAGGTCAAAATGGTCAATCAGATAATACTTCATTTTGACAAAAGCCTTAAAAGTAAAATTAAATAATGCTGAATATTTAGAAACTACACAACGATGATATGTGAATAAATTAACCGATTTAATTGACAGTGTTTCATCTCAGTCTTAGATTGCTTCCATTTTCACGATCGAACAAATTACGTGGTATGTGGGGATAATTTTATCGAATGAAACCCTGACTGTGTTGCATGATTATGGCATAGAAATTAGAATAGCTTTTACAAATGTGTCCTTTGAAAGCAAATTATATTCGTTTTTAAATCACGGGTCGATCATGGGTGCCACTGATGGTAATTTTAATAGTTTTTAAAAGTATCAGTCTTATAATTGAATACGCCAGACGCGCGTTTCGTCTACATAAGGCTCATCAGTGACGCTCAGATCAAAATAGTTAAAAAGCCAAACAAGTACAAAGTTGAAGAGCATTGGGGATCCAAAATTTCAATAAAAGTTGAACCAAATACGGCTTAGGTAATTTATGCCTGGGATAAAAAAAATAAATAATCCTCAGTATTTTGAAAAATTACTTTTGTAAACAGGAAATTAAAAAATTAATTGTGTCAATATAACATATATAAGGTTAAAATTAAACAGACAACGCCATGGCTAAAAAATTAAATGACAGAAAAACAAACAATAGTTCACAAAACACAACATAGGAAACTAAAGACTGCGCAACATGAACCCAACCTCAAAATGTGGATGATCGCAGACGCTCTGGAAGGGTAAGCAGATCCTGCTCCAAATGAATAAAATAACTAAAATACCGAACTCCCGAGAAAAAAACTAAATCGGAAAGTCTCTAATCAAATGGTAATACCAAAAGCTCAAGCACATCAAACGAATGAATAACAATACTCCAGACTTGGTAAAGGTATTTCTAATGTTGAAATGGTAGATTACAACTGTTTTATAGTTACCTCGACCTCTCACTTATATGACAATCGCATAAAATTCTATTATATTGACAGCGATGTGTGAACAAAGCAAACAGAAATAAAAGGTTAACATGTAATAATATGAGGTAAAACAGTGAACATTGTGTTATAGTTTTAATCACTATAAAAACAAACAAAATGTAACAATTAAACACAAAAAGGCATATATACAAAGCACATAAGCAAAAATGATAGACAAGTATGTAATTACATTACTTCCATATAGGAGTTTATTTTTCTAACAGTGACATTAATCAACGAATGACTGGTTTTTCAAGGAGAAATTTTATTTTTCCATTGAAGGAACTTCACGGAGAACAAATGATATTGTTTTAAACTAATAGGAAGTTTACCTGGTGGGAAAAACATCAACTGATTATGACTCTAAACTAATTTTAAAACCTTCAAGAAATTGTTTGAAAGCTTATCAAGATGAAGAGGAGCTAAATTTTGAAAATGCTTTTATTTCTTTATTTTGTTTCTCTCTTTTTTACCGTTCAGTAGATTTTTTTGTCGATTTGAATAAATTCTACTGTACAGTGTTTAGACTTCCATTTTATCACACCTTTATGGAAATATTTTATCATATAGATTATTAATTTTCCAGATTTTATTGATAAATGAATTGCGTTGTTGGATATCGAAATAACAGGCACAGTACCAATGGCAGGCGAGACACTAGGTACCACAGAACCATTTATGAGTTAAAGCAAATACGGAATTAGATAATAAATACGCAATAACTTCATGCTGGATTACATGTATTACATAAATTATCCTTCCTATTACAGCACTTTGACCAAATTAATGTGAAGTACCTGAACGACCTGCCATTAATTAGACAGAATAAATCTATAATATTGTAAATCTGGATTTATTCGTTATTTGATTAATATTAACTTGTTGCTTCTTCTTCTTCGCTTGCAATAGCATGAAGTACTGCTGGAGAATATGAGTGATAGAATTTAACAATGAAGTTAATATATACATTGTAGTTGGTACAGAAATCCCTATTCATGTTAATGTTGTGTACTGTATAGTTATGGTATAAATATGACAGCCAACTTGAAGATTTTTAACCAAAACTTATAGTCTCAACAGTGATATCATGTGCAAAACTTTCCAAACCTATTTTATGGTGAGCTGATTGTGAACATCAAGATCATTAGTAGTAAAAAGGTACTGAGTATATTTGATTTTTTTCTGCAATGTCAAAATTGAAATGTTTTTTCTTAGGCAGTAAGGTGACATATAAAAAATTAAAAAAAAACTTGAAACAACTAAATAGCAACAAATGTCGGCAATTGAAATTCAGGCTTCTCACCTGGGACAGGCACAAGTATTTATTCTATAGATTGTTGATGTTAATATTAAATGATAAATTGCGGAAAAAATCATAACATGTTCCTTTTTTCTATATTTCATGAAGTATTCGGACAATTCCGGATTGGACACTATATTGAACCATTTTTTTTCTGTTTTGAATTGTAAAGTATACACCCAGGAAAATCGAAAAATTTGGACTGATTTGTTTTTAAGGAATTGAACTGTTCCCCATCTGATGATACGTGTTGTACAGATTCATCTTCACAGAGAACATACAGACTACCATCTTGTAGTGTAGTCATTGAAAATGGGATGGATGGTAATGTTAATGTGTGTATTTTTTCATCGGTATAACTGTACCAACAGAGGTTTTTTTGCATGTCGTCAATGTAGAATATTCTATTATCAGAAACATTTATCTCTGATGGTTGGTTGTGTATTTCTATATGCTGTACAATTTGTTCCGTCTGATAATCAATTATCACTATTCCCCTATCTACACCAACTATTAATTTGTCATTTATCATTGTAATGCCACAAGTTTCCTCAAATTCATAAAGTTGTATGGATTTAAGCTTGTATTTATTGTTTATGTCATACAAATCAATACGTGGATGAATGAACATTTGTTCTATAGTTACAGCCACTGTTGAGTTGTTGACAGCCGTCATATAACATGGATCATCGTCGACTGGTATGGTTTCTACCTGTGATCCATCTGTGTTATATATTGCTAATCCCTCATAAAAGATCGCATACATCACAAGCCTACCATCATCCATCATCACGGCAAGTAGTGTCGCTCTCTGCAGTAATGTGTTGAGTACTGATTTCGAATCAATCTGATAATGTTGATAAAAGTTTATATCTTGTCCAAGTTTGAAGGGGCTTAATTGTCCTTCAACCATGCCTATGAAAAGGAAATAAACATTTTTATATACTTTTCACATAAGGAAAACTTTTGATTTTTTTTCCTGTATTCAATTTACAAATGCCAATGTAACAGTTATGTTGACAATTTTATATTATTTTGATTATTAATTGTTATTTCAGTAAACTATTTCTCAATACAACGAGAATATATAAATTCAAGATAAGGAGCATGTTTGTCATTATAATTTACTGTAAAAAAGGCTGACCTTGTTCAATCATTTTTGTCTTGCAGAACTGACGATTGGCTTCATTTCTTTGGATCCTCAATACTTCCTGTTAAATAAACAATAAAAATAATCAGGAAAAGTCGTTAGAGTACAAAAAAGACATGGTTTTGATTGCTGTACAGCTATCCGTCGGAGATCAAAATCAGTCTTTTGGCGAACGTTCAACGCTTACACTGTCGTCGTATCCGGTCTCGCTACATTTTGGGTTCATACGATTTCTTCCTTTTATGAGTTATACTTGATTGGACTCTCTCTATTCTTACGAGATTTGAACATTGGTGAACAACTGTCGCCTAATTACTTTAACTATGAGCAAAACTTATATCATTGTAAGCTTGAAATGTCCCCTATAAGGCAAAATTTGAACCTATTTAAACGGGAATCAACAGCTTAGTTTATGTAAAAACCAAACAACAAACAATCGAATTACATGTTCACAGTATATGGAGAGTATGACTCTTTAAGATAACAAAACGCAAACGGAACGGTGCCCAAACGTTATTTTTTTGGTATGGATGATTAACGAACCAAAATATCATACCATTAATCATTCGATCGATAAATGATGTCCCAAACGATCGTTTAGCGTACGTACATAGTTTTATTTAGCTTTCATCGTTGTCAATTTTTTTTTCTACGTCAGCCTATTTTTTTTCAAATTTAAATTATTCTTTACCAAAACATCTCTGTATTATAAACTAATCTTGTAATTCATGATAGTTTTTAAGGTGTGTGTGTGTGTGTGTAAGGTTTATAATCCACGTACATGCACAACTTAGTTAACTAACCCTGTGCATGCACGTCGTTAGTCAACCAACCCTGTGCATGCACAACCTTAGTCAACTAACCCTGTGCATGCACAGCCTTAGTCAACTAACCCTGTGCATGCACAACCTTAGTTGACTTACCATGTACAGCATTTAGTTGCAGAGGCTCCCCAAGTCAAATCAGTTTTTGTGGACATTTGGTCCATAAACCCTTTAAATTTAACTGGACTAGACCGTTCTTTACTGGACATCAACATCAAGTTGCTTGCATGGACTAACACAACAGACTTAGTCCATGCATGCATGGACGATTCTAATGCAACAACGTTTGTAACGTTCATTTTGATTGGATAACGTCACTTATTTACATGGCATCAATCGACAATTGATGCTATCGGACGTACGCGCAAGCGCAGACGGCATATGACAGATTTTAAATGCATGTTTTAACGTTGTTTTCTGTCAGTTTCATTAGAATGGAATTAACGCGTCGCCAGTAAACTTAATTTGCGACCATCAAATCCACAATTGATGCCGTCGGAGCTTAAAGTACAATACATTTATCTCCCAAAGGCAACTAAAGCTAACTTAGTCCATGTTTGCATGGACTAAAACAACAGACTTAGTCCATGCATGCATGTACGAAGGCAACTAACGTTAACTTAGTCCATGCGTACATACGTACTAACACAACAAGCAAGGAATTTATTGAATCTGGAATAATTATATATTCCTTGGAATATGAAATGATTTTGTGTATGTTGTTCTAAGTCTTTTTATATAAGATAATTAAAAAACAATGATGAATTTTAGGAACCTATATATACAAATATGATGATCTTCAAATAGGATCACATTTATCTTTTAACAAATCTATAAATAAGAAGTACTTCCAATGTTTCGAAACAGGTTAAGACTCACACACAAAATGCACTAAAACATATGAAATAGATGAAAACTGTTCTTAAATTTACATATTAAAACCAAGAGACCTACCTCCAACGCAGACTTGATTCCTTGAGTGTTGATCTGTAAAATTTATGTTTTTATAGTTATCATATCATACTAAGCTCAAAGCAATATGAGGCATATATAATCAAAGTATTCGATCCTTTATTACTGGGTATGGATTGTTCAGTGTTTAGAAGAAAAAGTGGCAAAATATATCAAAGGGACATTCAAACCCATTTAAGTCAATAATAAACTGAAAACGACATGGCTAATTAACAAACACCAGTACATAAAACACATCATAGAAAACTAAAGACAGAGCAATTACAAACCCCTATAAAAACTGGGGGATGAGTATAACGATAGATCTGTCTCTGAGACGAGCAATGCTATTTATTGTTTAGTTTAGTTATATGGCGGTGGACGAATAATGAGTTATGTAGCATGAAAATCAACAACTAACCTTCGACTATACATTGACAAATTCAAGGAAACGGGAACACTCCGTCAACAATTCACTTTAACAAATATATGTTTGCTTTACCTAGTTGTATCACATTTCCCAAATCTTTAAGATTAAAATGTCTTCAAATGTTTCGAAACATACACACACATATCATTGCACTAAAATATACGAAGAAGATTAAAACTCTTCTCAAATATGCATATCAAAAACAAGAGACCTACCTGTAAAGCAGACTCAATTCCGTGAATACGAGTGTCAATCTGAAATAATTCAAAGTTATAAAGCTAAATCTTAATATTGATTATGTATAACAGTGATGGGATGCAGGTAAAAAATACAATTGCACTAGTTATTTAGATATATGTTTGAAAGAGCTATGTGTGTTTAAAGTCGTTTGAATTTGTCCCTGGTCAAGTGATGCTGTTAAAAATACAGGGGTTATTAAGTATGAGACCTGAGCTACTTACGTATTCTATATATTCTTTAACCGTTTACATATGCATAACTTTGATTTTTTTTAAATACTAAGTATTTTCTACCTTTTAGAATTAACCTTAGCTGTATTTGGCGAAACTTTTAGGATTTTTAGGAGTCTTTTGTAGACGAAACGCGCGTCTGACGAAAATACAAAATTTCAATCCTGGTATCTATGATGAGTTAATTTACAACCACTGGGTCGATGCCACTGCTGTTGGAGTTTTAATTCCCCGATGGTATCACCAGTACAGTAGTAAGCACTTCTGTGTTGATATGAATTATCAATGAAATGGTCATAATTATAAATAAACTGTTTGTAAAACTTTGAGAATTTGTAATACTGAAGCTTTCCTTCCTCAGGAGTAGATTACCTTAGCTGTATTTGGTAGAACTTTTCGGAATTTTTGATCCTAAATCTTATTCAACTTCGTACTTTATGTGGTCTTTTTATCTTTTAGATTCAAGAGTCACTGAGTAGTCTTTTGTAGACAAAACGCGCGTCTGGCGCAAATACAGAATTTCATCATGGTATTTATGATGAGTTTATCCTTTGTTAGAACATCAAAATTTAAATAAAGGTTGACATTTGTTGGATATTCATTGTAAACGATATAATAGTCCATGTATTATACAAATATTTTATGTACCGTTTTGAACTGTTCAAAGGTAAAATGTATAGCTACTAAAATAAGGACATTACAACCCCTCTTTTAAAAAAGAAAAAAACAATCAGACACGCAAACTGCTAGTAGTATAGTTTATGGTTGAAATGTTATGCATTCATGATACGATATTTAAAATACGTATTTGTAAAAGTGGAAAGAAGAATAATTGCTTACCTCATCGAGTTTTTTGTGAATATTCAAAAGATATAAACTGTATATGCTACACAGTCCTTCATCAAATGGTCTGTTCTCTATCCTGATGAGGTCTTCTTGTCTATGTGGATCTAGCTGTAGGACAAACTTAGTCAGGTCTGTCCACAGGCTTTTATACTCTGTATCGGTAATTTGACCTTCAGTGTTGTGGCTGAGATAATTATTCTTGTAGCGACGTAATTCACGTACAGCGTTTTCCTCAGATTGTTGAAGATTGCAGCAATTTAATAAGATTAAACTTGCTAAAGTTATGTCAAGCTGCTTCAACTTGACTGGGTTTGCTATAAACTTGCAATGACAGTTGTGGCCAGATTGGCCTGTATTTTCAGTGTACAACAGATCCCATTGGCAGTAAATCAGTGGAAGTTTTGAGTTGTTTCGACAGTTGATTTTGTCCTTACAGCAATAAGCATTTCTGTGTCGTAAGTGAAACAGTACATGCATTACTGGTAGAGTGCTAAGAAAAGCTTGTAACGACCCTATTCCTTTACTAGAGTAGTCATTTTCTAATCTGGTTCTGAGCAGTGGTTGAACAATCTCCAAAATGACTGATCCTACGATAAAATACCGACGACGGTCATCTGCATCCATCCTTTGGATAAAATACAATGAAAATTATGTACTAATGTAACGATTAAAATAATCTCATCTCATATGGAGTTTTTTTAGAAGGATAATTCTATAGAACTCTGTTGCTGTTTGCTTCCATTCAAGTATTGCATGCACAATTGTAAACTGTGTTGTTGTCAGCTGAATATATAGAACCTTTAAGTATACCATCGGATAAGTAACCAGTATTTCGGTCCTGACGTGATTTTTAGCATATAGTTCCGAGACTCCCTTTGGGTAGATTAAAAGCTTTCAAAGAAGCTATGGTTCCAACTCCTATAGATAAAGATGAACTTAACTTGCTATACATGTGAGAAATATGATAAGAGGTAGAGGCCTAGGCTAAATCTAATAAACTAAATAAAAATTACAAAGGTATAATTGAGTAGTGGATAAATATGTAAGATTTTTGGGAGATGCCAATAAGATATTTTAGAAATAACCTGACTATTAACAGGAGTACAAAACTTAAAATGAAAGTAAAATAGTTCCAGACAAATCATTTTGCTGTTTGTTAAGTGTAAATTGTGATTGTCGCTTTTGGTATCAAATTATCAAGTATTATAATGTCACATACCTTTTAAATTGAACTAGCTAAATGTTTTTTGGAGCTTAAACTAGCAAACATTTCAAAGGCGCCATACATTGGAAATCCCCTTTGATATTAATAGTAACAATCACAAAGCCATGATATTGTTGTTAAGGTAAGCATTCGTCCGAACTTTAAAACAATTTTTAAAAATTGAAAAGAAATATAAAAGAAGAATATTAATTGGAGTTGTGTACACTTATGACAGTTAGTTTTCAAATTCTAAAAGTCTCTTTAAATGAGATAAATTATAAAAAGCCTGTCGTATCCGAAGTATTATTCCACTATTTGTTTTAATATTGATAACGAAATCAACTTTTTATTGGTTGAGACTTTCCCCTTTGACGTCGAATAAAACTTCATATCCCCTCTGAGCGTCGGGATTTCGTTTATAACGTTTTATTCTAATTCTAAATAAACGCTATAAAATGTAAGCGTTTATTTAGAACTAGTCTTGTAATTTGAAAATGTTTAAGACCTAAAAAAACAAAAAAGAATTAATCATTAACTTTTAATCTGTACTGATTATTATTAAAAGAAATGATATGCCGTGTTTTAGTTATAAGAAAAAAGCTGATAAGAAAACAATTTATGGAAATATGGATTCTACCACTGCATCGGGAGTGATATTATATTTATCCACTCGAGACATTTAAATTTGAAATTTAATACGCGAGACTTGCCGAGTTTAAATATAACTGTTGATAGTGGAGTCACCAACAGAAAGTCATGCGATGCCCTCGTGAAATAAGATTTTTCTTGGGTGAACAAAATTCTTCATATCTACCTCAAGTACGATAAATAAATGTATATTATAGTATGATTCTATTAAAAAAACTGATACCCGGGTATTGAATCTGGTATTCAAAGAGTCCTATGTTTGAAGAAAGTCTTGTAATTAAAATTTGAAGAATATTCAAGATATTTTTACGAATTGTAAGCTTTCTCATGATGTGATATATTTAATCATGCGCAAGTTGGTCATTCTACACATGTAGATATTGTGTATCAGCGGAATTTGGTAAAGATCCCGATTTTCGTTAATTTAAATCGATTTGATTAGATTTGACCTGGTATCACAAACAAACAGTAACATGTAGTCAATTAAAGCAATAACCATAGCTAGAATTCTATGGTACAAAAAGCCTTATATATTTTCCGTACTCTGAAATAACAGGCAAAACTCTTCTACTCTAAAATTGTTTCCCCATTTAACAAATAATTTCATAACAAGAAAAAAAAACTTTGTATAGACCACACATTTTTATGATAGCATAATCGAGATCACTAATGTTTTTAATGGGAAGTTGTCTTTTGAAAGACACATGTGTACTCTTTCTAATTGTCACATGTTTAAATACTGTGATTTACAACTATTGTAATACTGAGGATCACGAAAGATTTTCGATCGTTTGATTAAAAACTTCAAAAAAAAAATCTATAAAAGTATTTTCGAAAAGGACAGAATAGACATTTTTATTTTGTTTTTGAACCTTTGCATTTTGAATATATAACAATGAAACTCTATCATTAGTAGGGATTGGTTGGACTTCCAAGGAGGCGACTTCACTTTTTGTAGTACATTTCCGTGAACAGGATACAATTGAATTGATCTATGTGCCAAACAAAATGAAATTGATTTACAATTAAGACGTGCACTTGTTGAACAACAAAAGGTTGTTTTGTTTTTCAGACCAACCTTTCCTGTTTTGATGTTATAAAAGAGTAATTTGCATACTAGTATACTAGCTCTGTCGATACCTCTTACTTACTTACTTTATCCTCTTCATCCCCAGTGGGACATAAGGCCACAATAAACTGCCTCCGCTTCTCTCTGTCCTTAGCCATGTACTGGGCTTGGCCCCAGGTGTAGCCCATTGCTTCTAATTCTGCTGTTACAGTTCTTCGCCAGGTGATTCTAGGTCTCCCTGGTTTCCTTTTTCCTGGTGGTGTCCAATATAGAGCTGATTTAGGTGTGCGTTGTTGTGGTCACTAACTAAAACACGTCAAGTTTCTGAACCATACAGAAGGACAGATTCGATACCTCTGCTGTTTACTAAAGCTATGTCACTAAGCTTGTATTTATCAGTCTTAATGATCATTTACTAGAATGTTTGAATAAAAAGAAATTGTTTTTAAAATCCAGTACTGATATAAAGAAAAAGAAAAATTATGACCCCTTTCTTTTTTCTAGCCACATAACAAATAGCTATTTGTGCAATCTTTCACTAAATTAAGTTATTTCGATAATCTCCTCTTACAAGCAAACATAAATATTTTTTTTTTAATTAGTCAACAAGTTGACTGTACTGTTTTTATACAAGACAATATCTCCGTCGATTACATGTGTATTGAGGTTTATTACTTATTACACATAAGGGATACAAAGACATGCATTCATAAGCAAAAAAACTGTGCGACCCATTTAACATGTTTAGATGTTACATTACATATACCAAAAAAACCTGTTAAATTCAAATATCGTTCAATCATAAAGTTGTAAAACTTTCCCTTTTGAAATAAAGTCTGTTTTGTTACATAATTTACGTCAATTTCACGCTATTTCTGAATTCCTTAACAAATACTAGTAGTCAGACTATTATATCCTGAGACAGATGCAGTATATTTGATGAACATATCATATTTTATTGTATTTTTCTAGAAAAAGAGTGAATAGTATTTTTGATTTTCAATAAAACTTTTACGGCTTTTTGAAAATTAAATTGATATTAACATTAGCTGGGTTGAATGGTTGAACATCTTTACTTAGTTATTTTTGTCATATCTGCCGTACGTGGGCGATCATGATACAATTTGTTTATTTATTTTTTAATTATTCACTAAATTCCAGTGCATATCTTTCTGTCTACATGCATGCAAAGTAAATAAAAGTTTTAACGATTATTTAGAGAAATAAATTTAAAAAAGATCACTGCACTTGGTTCCCAATACATTTGTGTAATACTTGTTTGTATGTTTTGAATTTAAATGTATTGATCCGCCCTGCTCGTAATACTATGATCGTCATACATCATATTATTTAAACGACATATTTTCGTTCGCCATATTGTACCTTTTGACCAGGTAGTTCACGTTTGAATGGTTTTCTTGGTACGTTGTCATAAGAGCATTGAACAGGAAGTGTCTTTATTGAAATATGTAAAATCCGATTAAGGTCAAAATAATGGTAAGTGTTTATGATATTTTGTTAAAATAATTGACCTAAAATCATAGTTTAATTATAAGTTAATTGAATTCAATCCACCATTTCTTCTGCTTTGAAAATCATTGTACCCAGTCAGGAATATTAAAGTTGTTGTCCATTTGTTTGATGTGTTTGAGCTTCTTATTTTGCCATTCGATTAGGGACTTTCCGTTTGGAGTTTTCCTTGAAGTTCGGTATTTTTGTGAATTTACTTTTTAGTAGCCATCTGAATACATTTTTAAAAGTAACCGGTAACCCACAAACATCAAGTAACCATAAGGAATAGCACAATATCATATTTAACTATGTGCAAACGTAAATGATAGTTTTTATCGGCTATATATATACATGTACAACTTATTACTGAATACATATGGATTTGTATTTGTATGGATTTAATATTAGAAAAGTAGTGACGTTTTTTAAAATGATTAATGAGAATATTGACCTTAAAATCGATGACCGAAGAAGAAAAAACAAGATCTAGGTTAACGTTATATTCTTTTAATGCATTGTAGGGTTATCCGCCCTTTGCCATAACCAATAACTAAAGAAAACCTAAAATAATTTAAAGACTTTTTTCAGTTCATCACGTTATCTATAGTAAAATCATTCAATGCATGGTTAAAGAAGAAAAATATTTTTTATTTCCAATTATGGGCCCAAAGGGCATAAACATTACAACATAAATATTTTTTTTATAATACTACAAACAATTAAAAAATAATAATAATGAAAACAAATTTATAGAATAGTTCTTTATATGATCAAACATATTTCATTATAATGTCTGAATATATCATTTTCAAATTGATGATACGGATATGCTTTGTTTTAGAATTCAGATACATGCGTGTATGGATGGCCTATTTTTACGACCCAATTTATATTATGATGTACATATATCATTCTGTTCGAGATATTAATTGCCATTACTTTTATTCATATACAGACTTCTTGCTACAACTTTTTGAACATTTTTTTTATTGTATTATGATTGTATTATTGCATTATATGTCTTAATATTGTTTACTCAATATTAATTAGAAAAAGCATAAAAAAATTTAATTATTTAAAATAAAATCAAGGTGGTCGGTTTAAGAGGAAGACTAAGTATTAATTTTGTTATAATTTATGATTCAAATGCAAATTAAAGTTTAAAAGGCTGACCTCAGTGTTAAAAATTCTTTTCATGAAATTCAATGAATTAATTAAAATGCTAATGTACTTTCTTCAAAACTGTAAATTAATAATTGAAATGCAAATGTATCAATCTTCAGTACTGTAAATTAATAATTAAAAATGCAAATGTATCGTCAAGTCTGTAACATTTTAATATTACTTAACAGTCAGTTCGTTATATTTGTGTAAGTGTTATCACACGGAAACACATTGTTTCTAAAACGAAAGTTAGTGTGGGTATTACATCTATGGTGTGACTAATTAATATTGTTCCCGCTTCCTGCTTATAATTATTTTGCACATTTAAAAATTCTTCCAATGGTTTACTAGTGTACATTAATGACAAAACCAGGACGTTTAATTTAAAAATTATTTAAAGTTTCAGAAGTGACGTGTATAAAATTCTCTAGGATTAGGTTTCAGCAGGATTAAATAAACGTAATCAGTTTGTGTATTTCCTTCTATAAAACTGCACGTACATGTACATTGTAAGTATTTAGTTATACTAGGACTTTCTTCTTTGAACAAATTTCTGTATCAAACATTTTTTTGTTGGTGTAATATTATAACAAGAAGTATGTTGAATAATCGTGTATATACTGTAACGCTTACTGTTATCTGTCACAATGTATAGTAATTTAACTGTTCAAAAATCGCTTCAGCATATATATGCATAGCTGCAAGTATCATTGTAACACACAATCACCTCCCCCACACCTTCTGTTTTTTATGTTTGATTTCTCTATTGATCACGTAAAGGATACAAGCCACCCTCCCCCCCCCCCCCCCCCCCCCCCGCAAATAAAAACAACAACAAAAGACGAATTCAGATACTCCAATATTATTAAACACTCAATAGGGTTTTCATTTTTAAAAATGTATGATCGAATTGATTTGAATACTACATGCATTTTTCTCCATATACACTTTACAACCAAAACTATACATATTAAAGGTGTAATTTTCCACTTATTTACTTACTTTAACTGAATATATATTATTTCTTTTACTTTCAGGTTTGGAAAATAAGGATGACTGTCCAAGTGGTGCTGTTTGTAGTCATTCTTGGTTTAGCTGAAGGTAAAATAAAATTAGGTTACATTGTTATTGTTTTAAAGACCTTTTTCAACCGCTTAATAGAAAATAAATAGTATGATACATGTTCATAGACATGATAATTGTATAGTTGTATGGTTTTACATTTAAAAAAATGTTTTTATGGACATGATAAATATATAGTTATAATTTATATTTTGATTTCTATAGTCTCTCATAATTCTTTGTAGAATGGCACTTGTATTTTAATTTATAAAATTATTGTTTTATTCAATGTATATATATATTATGATGATTGTATAATATGTATTACAAGTGGTGAGACTCTAATAAAATATTGAATCTGTACCTGTATCAATGATCTCACCATCGCAGTATTTCTTTTATTGATTACTTGCCATAGAGTATAAAAACTAATGATTGCTACATGTATCTACATGTAATTATTAGCACTGTTATATTCGTGCTGTCTGTCAATATTGATATTGGCAGCAGTATACAAGCAGGGGCGGATCCAAACATTTTAAAAAGGGGGGATTCCCAACCCAGGATAAAAGGGGAGGGGTTCCAGCTATATGTCCCAATTCAAATGTATTGATCGGCAAAAAAGGGGGGTTCCAACCCCCAGACCCCCCTAGATCCGCCAATGACAAGGTCAAGTTTTTTCAAGACTGTGGGTAGGAAGTTTTTGCTCAATTCATTGGGGGTTTTCTGAATAATTTTAACATAAATCGAATATTATGTGCAGTCAAATTCATAGATTGAAAATAAACTGACAACGCCATGGCTAAAAATAAGAAGACAAACGGACAATATAAGTCGTGGTATTCCACTGCCCTATGATAGCTACATTCTCGCGAGTGCGAGAGTCGATCATCGAGAAGGACTTAACTATTTTGTTTATACTAACAACATAATTTATTTATTAGTCGAGATTTGCCCTTGATGCCCTTGACCTATCTTGTAGAACTGCAAGCACTTTGATATCAGTAATTTGTTGTTTTTGGTCATTTTGTTGGTTGCATTCTGTCATAGATTTTCGTTAATTTTTGTTGGTTTTAGCATACATCCTTTAATTTTATCTAATGAATAATTGCTTAACATGTGTTTATCCCGCCCTAGTATATCTTATTGTAAGCTATTGATTTAAGAAGATGTGGTATGAGTGCTAATGAGACAACTCTTTATCCAAGTCGCAATTTGTAAATTAAAGTAAACAATTAAAGGTCAACGTACGGTCTTCAACACGAAGCCTTGGCTCACACCGAACAGCAAGCTATCAAGGGCTCCAAAAATTACTAGTGTAAAACCATTCAAACGGGAAAAACATTGTGGCCTAGTATTTTTAAAAATTAGAAACGAGAAACACTTATGAACCACATCAACAAACGACAACCATGAACATCAGGTTCCTGACTTACTAAGGACAAGTGCACATAAACTCAGCGGGATTAAACGTTTTGATAGGTACTAACCTTCACTCTTATCTGAAACAATAATATAGCATCACAACATAGCAAGACACACTATAAAATATAAATTCTTTGTGAAATGACTCAGGAATAATAATTCCATTTTTTTTAGGACTGAGAGTAAAACGAGATTTGTTCCAGCTAGCTGAGATGATTGTAGATGCCACAGGAAGAGATCCACTCAACTTCAATGGATATGGATGTTACTGTGGATGGGGCGGTAGTGGCACCCCTGTGGATAAAGATGATAGGTGAGTAGTGAATATTGAATGAAGATCCGGAATATCTGAGTAATTTGAATATATATTTGAGTAACTGGAATATCGGAGCAACTGCTATCTCAGAATAGGGTTGATTGTTGTGGAATATTTGAGGTACTGAGTACCCGGAAAAGGATTAATTGTTGTGGAATATTTAAGTAACTGATTACATGTAATCGGAAAAGGGTAGGTTATCTTGGAATATCTGAGTAACTGATTCTTCAAAAGGGTAGATTATCATGGAATATCTGAGTGACTGATTCTTAAAAAGGGTAGATTATCATGGAATATCTGAGTGACTGATTCTTCAAAAGCGTAGATTATCTTGGAATATCTGAGTGACTGATTCTTCAAAAGGGTAGATTATCATGGAATATTTGAGTGATTGATTCTTCAAAAGGGTAGATTATCTTGGAATATCTGAGTGACTGATTCTTCAAAAGGGTAGATTATCATGGAATATCTGAGTGATTGATTCTTCAAAAGGGTAGATTATCTTGGAATATCTGAGTGACTGATTCTTCAAAAGGGTAGATTATCTTGGAATATCTGAGTGACTGATCCTTCAAAAGGGTAGATTATCTTGGAATATCTGAGTGACTGATTCTTCAAAAGGATAGATTATCATGGAATATCTGAGTGACTGATTCTTCAAAAGGGTAGATTATCATGGAATATCTGAGTGGCTGATTCTTCAAAAGAGTAGATTATCTTGGAATATCTGAGTGACTGATTCTTCAAAAGGGTAGATTATCATGGAATATCTGAGTGACTGATTCTTCAAAAGGGTAGATTATCATGGAATATATGAGTGACTGATTCTTCAAAAGGGTAGATTATCATGGAATATCTGAGTGACTGATTCTTCAAAAGGGTAGATTATCATGGAATATATGAGTGACTGATTCTTCAAAAGGGTAGATTATCTTGGAATATCTGAGTGACTGATTCTTCAAAAGGGTAGATTATCATGGAATATCTGAGTGACTGATTCTTCAAAAGGGTAGATTATCATGGAATATATGAGTGACTGATTCTTCAAAAGCGTAGATTATCTTGGAATATCTGAGTGACTGATTCTTCAAAAGGGTAGATTATCATGGAATATCTGAGTGATTGATTCTTCAAAAGGGTAGATTATCTTGGAATATCTGAGTGACTGATTCTTCAAAAGGGTAGATTATCATGGAATATCTGAGTGATTGATTCTTCAAAAGGGAAGATTATCTTGGAATATCTGAGTGACTGATTCTTCAAAAGGGTAGATTATCTTGGAATATCTGAGTGACTGATCCTTCAAAAGGGTAGATTATCTTGGAATATCTGAGTGACTGATTCTTCAAAAGGATAGATTATCATGGAATATCTGAGTGACTGATTCTTCAAAAGGGTAGATTATCATGGAATATCTGAGTGGCTGATTCTTCAAAAGAGTAGATTATCTTGGAATATCTGAGTGACTGATTCTTCAAAAGGGTAGATTATCATGGAATATCTGAGTGACTGATTCTTCAAAAGGGTAGATTATCATGGAATATATGAGTGACTGATTCTTCAAAAGGGTAGATTATCATGGAATATCTGAGTGACTGATTCTTCAAAAGGGTAGATTATCATGGAATATATGAGTGACTGATTCTTCAAAAGGGTAGATTATCATGGAATATATGAGTGACTGATTCTTCAAAAGGGTAGATTATCATGGAATATCTGAGTGACTGATTCTTCAAAAGGGTAGATTATCATGGAATATATGAGTGACTGATTCTTCAAAAGGGTAGATTATCATGGAATATCTGAGTGACTGATTCTTCAAAAGCGTAGATTATCTTGGAATATATGAGTGACTGATTCTTCAAAAGGGTAGATTATCATGGAATATCTGAGTGATTGATTCTTCAAAAGGGTAGATTATCTTGGAATATCTGAGTGACTGATTCTTCAAAAGGGTAGATTATCATGGAATATCTGAGTGATTGATTCTTCAAAAGGGTAGATTATCTTGGAATATCTGAGTGACTGATTCTTCAAAAGGGTAGATTATCTTGGAATATCTGAGTGACTGATCCTTCAAAAGGGTAGATTATCTTGGAATATCTGAGTGACTGATTCTTCAAAAGGATAGATTATCATGGAATATCTGAGTGACTGATTCTTCAAAAGGGTAGATTATCATGGAATATCTGAGTGGCTGATTCTTCAAAAGAGTAGATTATCTTGGAATATCTGAGTGACTGATTCTTCAAAAGGGTAGATTATCATGGAATATCTGAGTGACTGATTCTTCAAAAGGGTAGATTATCATGGAATATATGAGTGACTGATTCTTCAAAAGGGTAGATTATCATGGAATATATGAGTGACTGATTCTTCAAAAGGGTAGATTATCATGGAATATATGAGTGACTGATTCTTCAAAAGGGTAGATTATCATGGAATATCTGAGTGACTGATTCTTCAAAAGGGTAGATTATCATGGAATATATGAGTGACTGATTCTTCAAAAGGGTAGATTATCATGGAATATCTGAGTGACTGATTCTTCAAAAGCGTAGATTATCTTGGAATATATGAGTGGCTGATTCTCCAGAATAGGGTTGAATGTTATTGAATATTTGAGTAACAAAGTAATCGGGAAATGTTACAATATTATAGAATATCTAAGTTGATGAGACTGATTTCTCAGATTAAGTTTATTTAAGAAAACAGTGACAAATAGTTCATGCGTATTATTCATGGAGAGTTAAATAGAATAAAGAAATGGGGTCATACAATTTCCGGTAGATGAAATCTAAAACTGTCGTTTACTGGCGTATTGCTTTAGATAATGATTTATTAAACAACTTTTTACACGTTTTTACACGTTTTTTGTATGCTCAGCGGTTTTGTTCATATTGAAATTCTATTTACATTAAGACCATTGGATGCATACAAAATAAAATCTTAACACCTACATTGTATACATAAAACATGTTATTGACAATTAAACGCGTGTTTAAATAAGTTGTAACAAACACCGGTTAATATTTGTATAATTTAATTTCAATTCAATGTTATTGTGGATGCCAGCCATTTGAGTAGATGACAGAAATCATCCATCTACACGATTCTTTAAGTAAACTATGCCTTATTTTATTTATTTTCTCATAGGATTTTTAATTGTATATACTATTTCCATATACATTTTTCATGTAAGTTCACATAACAATAAGAGTAAACCCAAGTACTAAACAACAATGTGTCCATAGTACACGAATGCCCCACTCGCACTATCATTTTCTATGTTCAGTGGACCGTGAAATTGGGGTCAAAACTTTAATTTGGAATTAAAATTAGAAAGATCATATAATAGGGAACATGTGTACTAAGTTTCAAGTTCATGTAACTTTAACTTCATCAAAAACTACCTTGACTAAAAACTTTAACCTGAGCTTCGCACTATCATATTATATGTTCAGTGGACCATGAAATTGGGGTCAAAACTATAATTTGGCATTAAAATTAGAAAGATCATATCATGGGGAACATGTGTACTAAGTTTCAAGTTGGTTGGACTTCAACTTCATCAAAAACTATCTTGACCAAAAACTTTAACCTGAAGCGAACGGACACACAGACGGACGGACGGAGGCACAGACCAAAAAACATAATGCCCCTCTACTATCGTAGGTGGGGCATAAAAATACAAGCCTTCATTCAGGTATAAGTAAAAAATAGAGCAGGAAGTCATGTTCTATAAGGGTAACAGCTCCTTTTTACATATTGCGCCAAAGTTACCCGTTGAATAAAAGATATAAGCGGAGATGGTGTTTGTTAATTTTACAACTATCCACCAATACTCAATAAATGAACGTAACAAAAAGTTCCTTCACTCTTTTTTTTTTTTTTTTTTTTTGTCAGGCATTTGGAATTCTCTTGTTTTATCCATGTCGTGCCAATAAAAAAAATTGCCGCTGACCCCTACTTTATTTTCATAATTTTATGAAATATTGTTTAAAACTGAGTCATTTCTGAAATCTTAGATAATTCCTTGTTATCTTTTTTTTACTTTTTTAAAGAAAAAAGGACTTAAGTATATAAGAACAATCTGAAGAGAATCACCTCCCGCCAAATTGTAAATGACATATATCTAGAATCAGTCACATGGTGGACACGGACAGGACCTTATTTTTTTCTGCCTTTTTAGTAACTTTCAATGTATAACAGTCTTTTGTTAAAAGCTTGTTGTTTTGAAACAAAGTAGCGAACAACCTCAATAAAACTCTTACTCTATTTTAAGATGTTGTCAACAGCACGATGACTGCTACGGTCAAGTAACAACTGACCTTCCAGACTGCTCACCAAAATGGAATCACTACACATGGAAAATCCAGGATAAAACAGTTGATTGTCTAGGTACGTACCATGGTTGTGCTGATTAATATACTCATCTGTGTTTCAAAGCAGAAGACCGTCAATAATTTACTCTTTTGGCTAAATATTGTAATGAATATTAAAGAACACAACAAATAGACAGGTTTAAGTAGAGATGTAGGACATATACCCTTATTGTAATACAAATTATTTAAAGAAAATCTTCTAGTGGTACAGTACACATTTGGCATTAAACTTCTCAGTAGTACATTTTTGTTAAATACAAGTAAAATGTATGCGTAATACATGAACAATGAACAGTCATGTCCATTGGAAAAAAACACCTTTAAAATTTAGGTATTCATGTATAACTTTGTATCAAGTGCATTAAATATGGCTTATTTCATATCAAACACAAGTTCGTCTCTGACTATATAAAAAGTTTCAATACTTGTTTAAAACGACTAGTCATGTCAACAGTTGTAGACTTGTGTATTCGTAGTTTCTTGCACCATCCTTCAAGTAGGCAATTACATTTGTTTTTGGACATGTACCTCCATGTTAAGCTTACATTTGTCAGCTATGCACATGACATTTTGAATTAATTAAAGCTTCGGCCATTTTTTGTCTATTTTCCAACAGATACAATACTGCAACACTGTCTCAAAGAAAACGCTCAACTATAGGTGCTGTATTTTAAGGAAACAAGAAAAGGGGGGGGGGGTGTTAAAGTAACATTAATTCTGGAATGCCTCATTATTGTTGTCTGCTATTCTAAATTACTCAAATATACAATGCAATTGATGAGATATATCTTTTATTTCAACAGATCAAACGCAAAAAGTCAAAAGTAAAAGTTCCGCCATTTTATTCAAGCGCAATGAAAATTGTCCAAGACGTATCTGTAACTGTGATAAAGCTCTAGTGGAATGTTTATACAAAAACCAATATCATAATGAAAACTACAAACTGGATAAAGGATTGAAATGTAAAAGTGCCGACAAAAAAGGTCAAATGTAATTTAGGTCAAATAAAATGTGCGCGGGAAAGACAACGATAGCATACAGCACGAATATGTTGCTGAAGATCTTCTCTCGAATGTTGCTGCCTACCACTATGGACATTGACTTTCATTAAAGACGTTGGCTTTGAAAGACCTAGGAACTTTCAGTGACATTCTAGAACCTAGTTTAGCAACGACCATTTAACTTCAAGGTCTGTGTAGGGGTAGGGGAGGAGCGGGTGTGGTTTTTACTAAATAAATATTATTAATATCTCCAATTTGAGGGAAAACATATTCTGTTCAAGCAGAGGACACAAAAATATAATGAATCCAGATTCCCCCTATTTCTTATATTGTTGAATTTAAGAACAAAATATTTGACATACCCCCCCCCCCCCCCCCCCTGAAGTTAAATGGTTGCTTCTTATATCTTCTTTTATAAATTTCATTCTATTTAACATGTTTAAGGGTTGGGGAGGGAAGGGGACGGTACGTTTTTTTTTTTTTTATCAATTTCAATTTAAGGGTTGGGGAGGGAAGGGGATGGTATGGTATTTTGGTGCCCCTAAAGACAGTGGAAATACTAAACATTTTCAGAGTTCTTTAGTCATTTGTATTTCACATAGTTTGATAAAATATTCCTAGAGAATAAAGTTATTTATATGGAATTGTATTCGTCTGTTTAAACATTCTGTCGCTTGCTTATCTGCTAAATGATAAGGTACATGCATGTGTGAATTAAAAAGAAAGAGAGTATATCAGAGGCGGATTTAGAGGGGGGGCCCAGCCCTTTTTGAGAAAAAATTTGGTTGCTTATATAGGGAATCACTGAGGCGTGACTGAAGCGGGGCCCCCTCTTAGGTCAGTCAGTGGGCCCCCACTTATGAAAATTTCTGGATCCGCCACTGTATATTGAACAGATGAATAAGTACATTGTTTTTTACTTATTTTCATACGTACACATCTGCATCGGTCAACACCAAAGTAAACGGATGAGACGACAAAAATAACTTGAAAAAATATCTGGAACCAAGACAAAAACACGACACAAATTATAAACAAAAACAAAAATTCCGAAAGCATATAAAACAACATGTTATAAAACTACAAAATATCGAACGACAAATTAAAGGAACGATTTTTGTTGGTTATGTCCGTTAAATATCTGTTTTTCGTAAATGCTTTTGTTATGAGTTGTGCCATAATTTGTCTCGTTTGAATTTCTTTACATTTTTCATGTCAGCGCCTTTTATATACGACTATACGGTATGAAAGTTTATAATTTTTGAAGGCCTTAATGTTTACTACCACTGAGTTTCAGCTCTGTTGGATAATTGTCTCAATGACAATAATACCACATCTAAAATGTATATGGATCATCTTTTATTTTCATTTTTTCTTATTTCTATTTTCTTCAAACGTGTCTGTAATTTGAAGGCCTGGTATTTGATTTGTGTCTGTCAAAAATACTGTCCTAATAAAATCTAGATTGCTTAATCTGTTTAAGAACCAACAGAGACATATACATGTATACACATAACATTAGTTACTTAGTGTGCTAGTGACCTAATACGGTATATATATGGGGTCAGTAAATTCCATGTGGGTTGAGAGCGAAGCTCGAATTCCCATATTGAATTTACTTACCCTGTATATACCGTATTAGGTCACTAGCACACTATGTAACGAATTTATCTTACCGACTATCTTAACGTGTGACATTTAGATTAGAGATCGACCTATCAAAATGAGCAAGTCTTCAATACTGTCAGCATTAAGAAACTACTTCCATTGATCCCACAAAAAGAGATGCAAACAGTAACAACTTGTTAGGTTTAAATGTGTTTTATGAATTTATTTCAATCTTAATCATCAATTTCTTTAAGATTTTTTCTCAGTACCGTTTTGTTTTTGTAAAGGGACGCAACACCACTACTAACCGTGTATGAAATAAGCCCCGCCTCCCTTCTAACCTAATATGGAATATTTAAAGGAACGTAACTCCACTACTAACCGTGTATGAAAAAGCCCCGCCTCCTTTCTAACCTTATATGGAATATAAAGGGACGTAACTCCACTATTTATTAACTGTGTATGAAATAAGCCCCGCCTCCCTACTAACCTAATATGAAATATACATGGTCTCCACGAGGACGCTTTTAACCAATCACATTCCTATAAAGGTTTAGGAGGTAAGATAATATGTGTATATATTTCTCCCGAACCAATTATATGAACAGTGGTATCAAAATGTGTTTTCGTATAAAATTGGTAGTCACCAACGTCAAACGTTCAGTTTCCAGGTAAACTCCAGCTATCGCAGTCTCACTGATGGAAATCATATCATCTTTTCATTTTGATAGTGAACTCAGTTAACAAATAAGCAACATTAGGCCGCAGCACAACCCCAACAACAAACACAACCAACATCGTATAACAACAAGTTCAAAAAGATGACAAATGCAAAACAATTCTAATGGAGAAAAACCCGCCTAATTCGTCATGTACACAACAATTAATCCGCTTTATTACAAACTCTTGGTGAACAGACACATACATATTGTGGCGGGCTTAAATATGTTTGATGGTGCTCAACTCTCCTTTACATAGGACAGAGGTGTAACAGCACAACATATAAATAGTTAAAAAAATTATAAGATTTGTACAAATCACAGAAAACACTACCAAAAAACACAATAGACACAAAGTACAGTACTGTGAGTTTTCGCATCATTATCAGTCAGAGAAAAACATGATCTTGTTTTCATAAACTTTATCGCTTTTTTGTGCATTTTTCCTTTGATCTTTTTTTGTGATAATTTTTCATATCATGCTACTCCATGTACTCGTTTGAGGTGGAAAATTATCGCTAGAATCTAAGCAGGCACGTGGCGTTGCTAACGTAATTGACATGAAATTGACAACGTCGTCATAGGTAAAATAGCGATAAACAGATTATCATTGGTCATCTCAACTCGATTGCCTTTCTCGTTGAGATGATCAACGATAATCTATAAATAGTTTATATCATAATAGGCATAAATTGGCATATACCTCATCTATAGATATATCTGTTTAAAGCTTATTGTGCATCTACATATTGTATACAATCAGATGTCAACAGGACAAACACAGGGGATGTCACAAAAAAAAAAAAGGTTTTCACCGGGGAAACTAAGAGATAACAACACTCACGGTGATCGAATTTTCATAAAAATTATTGCCATAACTCTGTAACATGCCATTTAATTTTATTAATACACCATGTAGTGTAAAACAGGACATTTAGAAAATGCCTGTACCAAGTCAGGAATACCACAGTTGTTATCCATTCGTAAGTTGTGTTTGTTTGTGCTTGTGATTTTGTCATTTGATTACGGATTTTAATTCATTTTTTGAATTTTACTCGGAGTTCAGTATTTTTGTGATTTTACTTTTTTTGAATTTTCAAAATGTAAAATAGATCATGGAAATAGGGAATGTGTCAAAGAGACAACAACCCGACCAAAGAGTAAAAACAACCGAAGGACACCAATGAAAAAATCCCGCACCCGAAAACGGACTTCAGCTGTGTTTTGTATATAATTTTTATACATGTAATACAGCGAATTATCTAAAGTTACTATGTACGCAAAACATGTTAGTTAACCAAACTATCCTGTGGATATCCGTTTACTGTAATAGGCGCAATCCTTCTTCCTGGTGTGTACAAATGTACTTATTTATGTCAACTACTCAAATATTCTAAATTTTAAAGTAAGGGGTTACATTTTGTAATAATTTGATAACAATACAGCAGAATGGTAAGTCCTTTTGTTACGTGTTTAACTTTTTATCCACGCGTGAAACTTTTTTTTTTTTTGTGGATTTTAGACACAGGCGCTTGGGTATATGATACAGATTTTTTGGGGGATTTTTTTTTTTTGCTGATTAAAATATTAAATTTTCTATATTTATAATACATATCTATCACTTCTGTGCATGTCTCACCTAGTTTCGAGTGATTTAAACGACCCAGAGAAAATACCCAATTTTACTATCCATACTTTGTTTCTTAGTATGGATAGAAAAATCAAAAAAAAAATCTGTATCATATACCCAAGCGCCTGTGATATTAGATAATGGGGAAACTAAACTCTATCTTTATTTTTCAATGAAAAGCAAAATTTCTATATTCTTTCAGTGAGACATAATGATCATCATCAAATTGAGAATGAAAATGGGGAATGTGTCAAAGGGGCAACAACCTATGTAAGATTGCTGTTTTCGTTACGTCGCTGTAGCAAAATCAAAAGGAAAACAATAAAATTTGACGCCACTAGTTTACTTATCTTAAACAATTCAAAGAACTGGTTTTACACGTTGCTGATAGAAAGATATCCAATGGTTTGTAGTAAATCACCTAAGAATAAAAAAAGTAATTATAAGTATATTTTCTTTAAATTTCCTTCAATATATTTAGAAATTATGAAAAAACAACAACAAAGGTTCAACTGTCCAGAGCGGCTGTTTGCCAGGTTGATATGATCAGATCAAACTCTTGGCATGTTGTATTTTTGTCTTCGTCGAAAAAGAACTTTCGAGTTTCACAGCTTTATTTTTAGCAGGAATTAGGAATTCGAAACTTTTTTTGGCACGAAATCAAGAAGACATCATCCCCCTCCCCTTTTAAATTTGACAAACGCTTTTACATCTGGACTTACTTTAAAGACTTAGTAATAACCTTGCCTTTGATACAACCAGTCAAGTAGTGATCTAAAAAGTTTCCACAAACTACCTTTGTATACTGGCTTTTTTATTGACATCACGAAAACCATTTAGTATGCAACAAAAATCTATCAATGTAGAACTTCGTGGCGTTATGTGTGATTTTCATTTATATACATATTATATATTTACATAAAAGGAGTCATTTTTGAAGAGATGTCCTTTGGTTATTTTGGCTTTGTATATATTTATACATTGCTCAAATGGTAAATCCTGTTCAGTGTCCGATTGGATGGATGAGCTATTCATTCCACAGTTTGAGTTCTGTGGATTAAATAACATAGGTATGTATTGCGTTACAAATAGATGGGACAGAGGGTTTTAAATATATTAAGAAGACACAAAGTAAAATGGTAGTACATATTTACTATAAAAATACAATAGCAGACTATAACAATTAACAATTACGCCTCCATTAGATATTGGTGTTATTGTGTCACTATATTTTTCACAGTATTAAGGGAGCTACCATTTGATTTTTATGGGGGGGGGGGGGGGGGGGCTAGGATGAAATTTGAAAAAAATAGGCAGGACAGGAGTTTTGAGTAAAAAAAAAAGGCAGAATGAGACACTTTGCAAAATAAAAAAGGCAGGATGACAATTTAGGTAAAAAAAGTCAGGATAAACTAATAAAATAAAGGCAGGACCGAATAGAGTTAAAAATAAAAAGGCAGAACAGAGATTACAACTAAAAAAAATGCAGGACAAAATTTTTCAAATAAAAATCAAATGGTAGCTCCCTAAGTATCCCTGCTCAGTCTAGAAGGGGTTTGAATAAGTTATTGTTAACACTCTTTGCCTTCTTATTAAAACAATTATAGTTTAAATAAATCTTCATATTCTATGGTCACAAAAGGGGTTAACACGGTGGTGACCCTGTGCTAAAGTGGATGAAAAATGTTATTAATGGTGTATTTTTCATATTTTACTCCTTATTTATAAAATACCTAAATACAAGTTATTAATATACAAAATGTATTTCATTTTTTCTTTAACTGTAAAATAAATGAAAATAAAAGAGAAATCTTTCTAAAATATTATATACAAAAATATGTGAATTTTAATACACTTAATTTTACTGATAAACTCGTGATTATACTAAATCCATCAACACCAAATGATGTAAAAGCAGTTGTTTCTTTTATTAAAGGGTCATTAGACCTGAGGAAAGGAGAACAATAACTGTTTTTATCATATATATATCTCTTATAATATTGTCGAGTTTTCATTATGTTTGATCATGTTTGTTTTGTCAATGTATTTGCCATAACCAAAATTGGATTTTGTCTGTTTTGCAAATAAAGAATTGGTATAAGTAGGAAGGTGTCACAGTGGTATGATTTATGTATAAAGCAATAAACGAAAAACAAATATGATGCACAGCAACAATCTACAACCACTGAATCAAAGGATCCTCGTTTTGGACAGGCACTGCCACATGTAGAATATGGCAAGGTTAAATATGTTTGCTGGCTCTAATCCCTTTATCTTGGATATTTTTGTTACCTTCTAATGTGAGTTTACTGTGCGATGTATTTATCATGATTTTTGGTCCGAGACCACAATTATTCCGTAGTGCATTTCTTTCTTTTAAAACATAAATGAAAATTTAAAAAATCCCACCTGCGCTTTCTCAACGAAATTTTTACAGTGTGTTGTACTACTTTTGGGACAAATTATATCAAAATTATAGAAAACTTCATCGGCTCTAACTCAAAATATGGACAATTTTATGTTGAAATCTTTTGACAGCTTCCGAAGTGCTGATTTTTAACCTTTTTCAGCTGGACCAAATCACTACTTTCCTTTAAAATTCTGGACCCAAATTTTTTTTAAAGTGTAATTTCACCCCCTACAAGCAATTTGAGACATTAAACATGGATAAATAAATTTGGAATGGGTATAAAAAATTTTTGTAATATATTTGCTAATATAGATATAAGAAGATGTGGTTTAAGTGCCAATAAGACAACTCTCCATCCAAGTCAACATTTGTAAAAGTAAACAATTATATGTGAAAGTACGGTCTTCAACACGGAACCTTGGCTCACACCGAACAGCAAGCTATAAAGGGCCACACAAATGACTAGTAATAAAACCATTCAAACGGGAAAACCAACGGTCTAATCTATATAATAGAAAAACAAGAAACGAGAAACTCTTAACCTGGAATATTGTTGTTACCTTCCATTGTGCGATATATGAATGTTTAACAGGGGCGGATCCAGCCATTATAAAAAAGGGGGGGGTCCCAACCCAGAGTAAAGGGGGGGGGGGTTCCAGCTTTATGCTCCCATTCAAATGCATTGATCGGCCAAAAAAAAGGGGGGGTTCCAACCCCCGGAACCCCCCCCCCCCCTTCTGGATCCGCGCCTGTTTAAAGAACCCATTGGTGGCCAATCTAGTTAAAAACCGATCTCTCATCGTTCCGATTTCTGATATATTGATTGGTGACCTTCGGCTGTTTTCTGTTCATTTGTCGGATTGTTGTCTCTTTGACACATTCCCCATTTCATTTCTCAATTTTAATAGTAATATAATTTTTTTTTAAATAATAAAGGAAAGTGATTCTCTCCAAAAGATATCAGGGAATCTAACAAATAGGAATAATGCATTTGTTATATTTCTCCGATCTACGATGGAAGCAGTAACCCACAAGTAAAAATGTATGAGAGATCGATTAAGGGAAGTTACGGAATTATTCGGGTTATGTTGTGAGGGATGTATAAATACCAAGACGCATCCGGTTTTATAGAGATAACACAAGTCTTTCTGGAATTAAACAACATTGAATAGAATAATTATGTAGGAGATTCATGGGTGTCCTTGCGTCAGGACCATTTCTGCCTCTTATTAACAGGCCGTCATTTTCATGGCCAGTCCAATACTTTTGTTTCAAATGATCAGATTTGTTCTCATTCTGAAATCTATCAAATATTTGCCACTAGACTTTAAATATATGACTTTATCAATCTAAAATCCGGGGTCTAGCCGCATTCTGAAAAAGTTTTAACGGTCAGTTATCTTATATTTGACCCTTTACACCTTTCAGAGACCAAAGCAAGTCACCATCTTTGCCAATTATACAGATGTTGTTCCTGGTGCTTTAGTTAAATTTTGGACAAATTACAATACTAGAGTCAAGTGCACCGTAGACCTGGATAATCAAGTTGACTACTACATTTTCACAATGTATGGTAAGCATTTTTATAGTTATTTTAACACTAGACACATGAAACTGAAGATGAGTGTACAACTCATATGTGCATCTGCTCTTTAACCATTTTTTTTTATAATTTTCATTTTAAGGTGGTACCTAACACTACAGGGAGATAACTCTGTAAAGTTAGCTAAACGTTTTAATTACGTTGTGTTGTAAAAGAAATATTAAGCTTCTCAATGATCAAAATTGGTGTTTGTCAAATTGCTATATAACCAGTGTAATTTTTCTGACAAAACGGTTGGTTCAATTTTTTTTTAATTTTTATCTTTTTGTTTATGTATTTTATACTTTGACAAAATTTTATGAAAATTAAACGAGCCAAATTATTTTTAGTAAAAGTATTGGGTACCACCTTAAGCATGGAACTATGTTAGAAAAGAAAATTATATAAAAGTTTATATATATTTTTATTTAATTATGACGTTTGATTATTTTCCTCGGTAGTTTTGTTATTTACTTTATACTACAGTTAGTATTGCCAATCATCAGATTAAAAAATATTAGATTTAAGGTGTGTATTTAGTTTTCAAATGCACACCTGATTTTATCTGCATAAAAATGAGAATAGCTATGGGAAATGTATCAGAGAGACAACAACCCTACCAAAGAACAGAAAACAGCCGATGCATGGGACTTCAACACAGCAAGAAAATCCTGTAGTATTATACAAGAGAAATTTGATAAAAATCATACCTGAAGAGTTATCAAATTCATGGGTCACTTCCTGTCCCTCTTTCTGTCTAGCTTCAAACACAACAGCATTACATCCTGTACCAATAACCTGACCTAGGTCAAATGATTCCAGGAACAGTTGTCGAAAAATTGGACTGCAACCGGATGTTGGCTTCAGCTGGCCCCTTTAACGAAATGTGAATTAAGTCAGTGAAAATGGACGTCACACTAAACTCCAAAACATATAAATGAATTAAAATTTAAAACATACAAGCACAAAGGCTCCTGACTTGGAACAGGCGCAAAAATTCAGCGTGGTTAAGCAATTTATGTGAGATCTCAACCATCTACCTATATATCTAGCCTATGTAGAATAAACAAACACAAAGCAATACGCACAGTAAAACTAAGTTTAAAAGATGTCAAAACAGGTAACGAAAGAAACTAAGCAAATTATAATGATACATAAATAACAAAGGACTACTAGCAGTTACTGACATGCCAGCTCAAGGCATACATTCTATATATGATACTGTATATATATATATTTGCAAGCTGATAGCAAGAATAAAACACAAGTCATACTGTCATGATTTTTCTCAATCCGATCAAGTAACAAATCTTGTTTTCTTCAAAATAAAATAAAATGTTTCATGTTTAAGGGAAGGGGAAAACTGGTTTGTTTGTATTGACAATTAGCAGGATAAAAATTAAATTCAAAACTGATTTTGAAATAATAAATCTCGTTCCTATATAGTATTTAGTAAATTCGAAAAATAATATATATGCCCCATATAAAAGACGAATGGTAATCATTTCCTAAATAGGAAAGACTTAAAATTAACTTGCCATTGATCACATTGCCATCTTTAAAGGACGAGTGCCTGGTGAGCCACAGGAATTAACTAGACGTGACTGGATTGCACCATTTAACAACTTTACAGAAACACAAAAACGTGGTTTCCGTGGCCTTTATGACTGTGACGGATGCGGGGGATTTGTAAGTAATCGTATATTATATTAAACAACACAAAAAAAAATACTGTAACATAGACACCAGCGCAGCAGGAACTTCTGAAACTTCTGAAACTTCTTTTGAAACTTTTTCTAATGAAATCAAATTGAAAAAATGACTTTACAGAAGATTTGAAAATTATTCAACTTTTTTCATAAAATGATTGGGTTTTTTTTAACTGCAAAGTAATTGTTTTAGGAGAAGATAATTCATTTTTTAACCATTTTAAATTTGAGAACAAATACCTGAAACAAATACCTGAATGCCTGTTTTTATGATAGATCATTTTTGCTATATTATCGAACAGACGACCATACGATCGGCATTCCGCAATCATATGCAAACCTATCGTACTTCATTTCTCGTCGACCTAATATTCCAGTCGAATGAAGCCAACATTGCATGCACCAGCCTTAGACTTGCATGTCAAGAAACAAAGAATATTAAGCTAGCATTATTCTTTTTACATTTTGCTATATAAATGATATACCTTCATTAATTGAACAAAATAAGTGTTTTGTAATCATGTTGGTTGCAGCTAACTATTGAAATAGAAGAAATGAGCATAACGAATACATTAAGGTCCATTACACATTATACCTTGACTTGCATATAAACTGGCATTGGTGAAAAACGGTTAAGGATGAAATGTCTTTTCCCTTTTAGATCTTTAATTGTAGTTGTACTGTAATGGGGGTTGCAACTCCCTGGATAAGAAAATTAAAAATTATCATTGATTTAATCATTTATGTTTTTTTATTGATGTTATCATTTCCAGAATACTGGTTTTAAGAAATGTGACCGAAGACTTGTTAACGACTGTTACAAAGCCAACGCTGTTTGTGAAAAAATTATCATTGATTTAATCATTTATGTTTTTTTTTCATATTTCATTTTATTGATGTTATCATTTCCAGAATACTGGTTTTAAGAAATGTGACCGAAGACTTGTTAACGACTGTTACAAAGCCAACGCTGTTTGTGAAAGAGATGATAGACATGAATGCAAATGGCGACTTATTGAACCATGTAACTGATGTTGAAAGATTATTCACAGTATTTGTGTTTGAATTTATTGAACCATCTAATTGATGTTCAAAGTTTTTATGCCCCACCTACGATAGTAGAGGGGCATTATGTTTTCTGGTCTGTGCGTCCGTTCGTTCGTTCGCTCGTCCGTCTGTGCGTCCGTTCGCTTCAGGTTAAAGTTTTTGGTCAAGGTAGTTTTTGATGAAGTTGAAGTCCAATCAACTTCAAACTTAGTACACATGTTCCCCATGATATGATCTTTCTAATTTTAATGCCAAATTATAGTTTTGACCCCAATTTCATGGTCCACTGAACATAGAAAATGATAGTGCGAAATTCAGGTTAAAGTTTTTGGTCAAGGTAGTTTTTAATGAAGTTAAAGTAACATCAACTTGAAACTTAGTACACATGTTCCCTATGATATGATCTTTCTAATTTTAATTCCAAATTAAAGTTTTGACCCAAATTTCACGGTCCACTGAACATAGAAAATGATAGTGCGAGTGGGGCATCCGTGTACTATGGACACATTCTTATTTATACTCTGTATTGGTGTGTGAATTATTGCTTGTGTTTGTAGTAAAACAAAAAAATAGATCTAAATTATAGGGGAATTAGTTGTTTCATAATATTATGAACTGATGGTCATTTTCATTTTTTCATTGTTGTGGTATCGTTCGATTCTAAATAATCTTGTTTATTTCAGTTTAGTCACTGTACGGTTTCCAACAATGAGCAAAACCCATACCGTTTAATAAGCTATAAAAAAAGTTCCACATGACAAAATGTGATTTAATTCAAATGAGAAACTAACGCCCTGATTTATGTACAAAGAAATGATTCAGATCAAACAGCGAATTTGACAGACAGTAGCAAACCAAAACTACTGAATGATAGGCTACGGACTTCGTACAGGCACATACGAAATGTGATGGGGTTGAACACGTATGATTGCCCTACACCGTCCCCTAGCGTTGGAAGTGTTGTAACAAGCCATTAAGACCAACATTATTATCAAAATTCGTATGTTTCGTCATCCTGAACATGCATGAAATATTTGTCACTGAACGTTAAGCAACCAACAATCAATCCATAATTATAATACGGTTTTACATCGGATGACAATGTTTTTCTTGAGCTAAAAGTGAAACATTTTTTTCATGTCCCGACTCCGTTGAATTTTTAAAAACTAAAAAATAATATATGTGTATTATCTGCAGTAGCATACGACCTGTGTGATTATTTTGATAATGGTCTGGACCGAAAAGCTGAATTTATATAAAGAGCGCGAGGTCATCAGTGTGGCATTTGTCGAATTCCATCAAATTATCATTTCATAACATTCCCAATTACCATCTGAACTACATGTATGTGTTATTCATATATTGTTAAAGTATATATATAAAGTTAATAGTTTGATAATTGTTTTCGGTACATTTAATAAGGTGTTAATCGTGTCTTTGGTTAAATTAATCAACCTGGGTCCAGTATTTATCATTTTCGCTAAATCATGTATTATTATATGCAGGGGTAGTAACCTCACCTTACACATCCTCAGTGGTTTCATTTTTTCCAATTTTTTTTTGTTATCTTGTTTTTGAGAAAAAGAGGTGGAAGGCAGCAAGGAAACATTCAAAAGTCATTTACGAAGAGAGAAAAACTGACAACTAATGGCAATACAAAGAATAGGGTGTTAATTATAAATTACACGGAAACCACAGGCACTTGTCAAAGAAAAAAACCTATATACCTTAATATTACATAAACATAAAAGTATCTAACATGAAGGTGTACACATGTATATAAGGGGATAAAATTATGAGACAAGTGCCTGTGACCTAACAATCAAATTTATGCTATGAACATCAGATTCTCCAAATAACTAATTAAAATGATATAAGTAAATCATGCACGTGCTCTTAGGGGTTGCTTACATCGGACGAGCACGCCTGAATATGTGGTGAGGATGAACTTATCAATCATACAATTGTGAGATCTCATCCTTCTCCTTCTATTAGTTTTTATGCCCCACCTACGATAGAAGAGGGGCATTATGTTTTCTGGTCTGTGCCTCCGTTCGTCCGTCCGTCTGTGCGTCCGGTCGTCCGTCCGTCTGTGCGTCCGGTCGTCCGTCCGTCTGTGTGTCTGTGCGTCCGTTCGTCCGTCTGTGCGTCCGTTCGTTAGTCCGTCTACAGGTGCGTCCGTTGATTTCAGGTTAAAGTTTTTGGTCAAGGTAGTTTTTGAAGAAGTTGAAGTCTAATCAACTTGAAACTTAGTACACATGTTCCCTATGATATGATCTTTCTAATTTTAATTCCAAATTAAAGTTTTTACCCTAATTTCACGGTCCACTGAACATAGAAAATTATAGTGCGAGTGGGGCATCCGTGTACTTGGGACACATTCTTGTTTTCGTCTGGTTCAAGCCGTGTGTTGAAATAAAAAATAATATGTGGTACGATTGCCAATAAGACAACTATCCACCAAAGTTGAAATGACATGAACGTAATCAACTATAGGTAACGATACAGCCTTAGACCCATACGGTATAGTCATTTGAGAAAGGGAACTACTTTACAAATTGTGAAAGAGGTAAAACGAGAATACTAACAACCTGATTTATAAAAACACAAATTATGAAAACAATAACCGACAATCACTGAGTTACAAGCTCCTGACTTGGGACAGGCACATAAAAGTCACTGTGGCGGTGTTAAAAATGTTTGATGCCTAGTTTTGAGTTGTCTGTATCATTATGGTTCTGTCTTACTAACCTTAATCCTGTATCTCCATTTATTCATTCTTAAAAATAAACTCCGTGGATGGATTCTTCAGTAATAAACCTATTCGACACATGAATTTTCAAAAATAAAATCGCAGTAAATTTGAATAACTGGTGATTACTTATTCGGGTTTGAGAATAAATTATTGCCGTCTATTGTTTGATTATAGTGCAGTGCTGTACCTATAGTTGTTAATTTCTGTGTCATTTTGGTCTTTTGTGGACAGTTGTCTCATTGGCAATCATACCACATCTTCTTTTTTTGTATATTCAGAAAGATTAGAATTTGACACTTAATTGTCTCATTTAAACCTTCTTTTGCCTTAGTTCCAATAAACTTTCTTTTTTATTTCTATTAGAGAAAAAAAAACTTTATCATAAGACCGAAGTGCTTTTCAGGATTTACACCTTCATTGGGAACACGCAATGCCAAATATTTTAAAGCCAGGGATGTATAGTCGAAATAGTACCAGTTGAAGAGCTGTAGGACCAAAGGGGATCGAAAGAAAAATACACAAATCTATCTAACTTACAGAGTCTTCATAATTTAAAATTTCACCTCTATTTTAAAAACTAGATGTGTCAGTGACACGAATGACCTCGTCTCAAAAAGTTGAAAAATCTGCAATTTCTATAATACATGTGGACACAAACATGATGGTTGTCTGTTATAAATCAGCTCAAAATCTGGAGGCGTATAGAAAAAAGTGTTTAACTGTGATTTTTACTAACAATTTATCAAAGTCTATTATAGCCCTTAATTTTGGCAAAAATTAGTCGAGCAGAACAAAACTTACACTTGATCTGTAACTCATCTTGGTTAGCTCACATGCAAAAAATCAGCCCAATATCTGAAAGAGTTTAGAAAAAAAAAGTCCTTATAACTGTGATTTTCAACAATTTATCAAAATCCAAAGCCCGTAATTTCGGCAATAATTAGCGGAGCGGAACGAAACTTAAACTTGATCTGTAACTTAGCATGGGTAACTCACATACCAAAAATCAGCCAAATATCGGAAGGCGTTTAGAAAAAAACTCCGTATAATGATTTGTTGCGGAATGATGGAATTTTGGAATTTTGGAATTACGGAATTTCGGAATTACGGAATTTCGGACAAAGGGTAAAAGTATATGGCACCGATAACTTCGTTGCGGGGCCATAAAAAGAGGTATGAACGCGTCTGCTGATTAACAGGTAATGCCAGGGGTGGTTAACCTCGAGGCCGTCAACACAATGTACTGTCTAAACAAAACACAACATACTAGGCTAAACCAGTTTAAAGTTAGCCTTTTTTTTTATCAGTATATTTTCCCCATATTTGGACAAATAACATTCCATCATGATATGCCTTGCTCTTTAATAGTTATCCCATAAGGACGCGGTGTATCAGTGTAAGATCATCCCGATGGCCGGAGGCCATGCAGAGGGTGATCTTACACTGACACACCAAGTCCGAATGGGATAACTATTTTACATCCCTGCTGTTCAAGATTAGACGAAAAACCATTTACAATTCATAAAATCTAGTTTAGAACGCCACACAACCATTATAATATACTTTATATATTACTATATGATGTATACCCTTTATGACCCTCTAACACGATGAGTAGAAATCAAACAATGTCAACTCGCCCCACTGGCCAATCGGCGCACACTATATCGCCACTTTATGAAAAAATCGCCCCACTCTTGTAACCGACTCGCCCAACTTTAAAGAAGTGTAAAATCAAATTGAACAATCAGTCTGACAACTCATTTATTTAACGAAAAGGGTTTAAACCCCACTGAGTAAAGGTCTGCCAACTCGCCCCAGTTATAAAAATATCTTGCTTCCTTTAAGTATGTTAAATTTCTAATGGTTCGTATCCAGTCTTCCTGGTGAAGTGGTATGTGTCGTGGCATGATATGCTAAAGGTCTTGAGTTCGAATCCCAGCATATAAACTGGATATTTTTCTACGTGAATTTTGATAGATAGTCTTCTCCGTATAATTAATTATAAGTTTTATACTGGATTTGACATTCCCGCCAAAATGTTAACGTGAAAACAAAGGAAAGCATGCATAACTTTCTTCACTTTTTGTGACTTGTATGTTTTTTACGGAATATATTTGAATTTTTATAGAATTTTAAGCTTTTTAGTGTCTCATAAGTCGTTTTTATGGCTGGATATTGATTGTTTTATGTGTATATATTTATATAATGTTGCTTATATTTATGTCAATCAGTATGTGACACTTTAATAAACTATTTACTTACTTACATAACAAAGAAACTTAAACTGGGGTGATCTGGTACAGATCACCCCTGTTAGAATAAATTAAGGAGCTGGGATGTAATTAACAAGAAAACATGATTTCTGCGTCAATATACTGAACACTAATTTGAATCATTTTCACTCAATTTAAGCTTATTATCACCATTGTAACTCTTTAGCACATATATCATGCTTCATGTATTTGTGAAGTAAGAGTCAAATACTAAGTTATTAGATCATTTATCAGCGATACCTGTAAAATAAGGTAAGACCTTTTGAAATATGAAATTTTCCTTTTTTCTTATGATTTTATCATGTCTATTTTTTTTTTTTTATTATTTTGTCGTTCTATATTTCTTCGTTACTTTATTTATTTATTTCTGGTTTTAATCCCAGAAATTCTTTCACACAGTTCTTTGAAAATGTAGCAATGTTTTATAATAGAAGGGTTGGGGTTTACAGACTAGAGAATAATGGCTAAAAAAAGAAGGAAAAGAGAAAAATTAGAAAAATTATTGAAGATTAGAGAATAAGGAGGTGCAAAGGTGTAAGGAATAACTATTGTGGAAAATGAAAGAATAAGTTAATAATTTTTTTTTATTTCTTATTACAAAAATGAACGATATACAGAAATAAAGCCTAAATAAAATAATATAATTCATAGAAAAAAGAACAGTAAAATCATGTAATTGCTTGAATGTTACAGAAATACCACTATTTTCAAAGATCAAGAAAAATGCCATGTATATTATAACAAAATATTAATATTATTATTATTTTATTATTATCATTTTCACAACACATCACGTACAGTTTGTCATATCATGTGTTTTTTTTATAAATGTCCTTGGAGATCGTCTGTCCTGCCATGACGATTTTTTAGGGGGAAAAGGGTGGGAGGGGGGGTGGGGGGGGGGGGGGGGGGGCGGGGGCTTAAATGAAATTTGAAAAAAAGGCAGGACAGGAGGTTTGAGTATAAAAAAAAAGCAGGATGAGCAACTTGGCAAAAAAAAAGGCTGACAATTTATGTAAAAAAATTCAGGATAAACTAAGAAAAAGAAAAGCAGGACCGAAAAGAGTGAAAAATAAAAAGGCAGACAGAGATTACAACTAAAAAAAAAAATGCAGGACAAAATTTTCATCCTAGCCCCCCATAAAAATTAAATGGTAGCTCCCAATAAGTTAAATTAAATCCAAAATATATTATATTGCATCATTATGAAATATACAAATAGGTATAATATGGTTTATTTCTTCATCTAAATTATGAGGGTCTGGATGGGGTTTAAAGAATAGAAATAAAACTTTACAGGCACAAATTATGGCCCCAAAAATATAGAATAGACAACAACTAAAATATAAAGACAGCCTTTATTAAGAATAGACAAAAAAAGAATGGAGAATAACGGGGTTTAATATAAAATATAGAGAATAATATGGAATATTTTTTTAAAATAGTAGAAAAGTAAAGAATATTTAAATGAAGGATCCACCTAAAGAGACTCTGTTATTAATTTTAAAATTCTGAACATTTATTGTTTTTTTTTATTCCATAAAATAAAACTACACTTAGTCTAGCTCTTTATATATATTATTTATTAAATTACAGTTCTTCAAAACAATACTTAATTGAGATGAGCAGAATGGCGGCACTAAATAACAAAATCATCCCTATTGAAATATCCATGCGGAGCCTAAAATCAGAGGCAGCCGCTGGCTCTCGAGGAAGAAGATACTCCATCAGCACTAGATCTAGTTCTACATTCTCGCAGAATGATCTGAATGAGGCCATTATGAATATGCTTCATTCAGCGCCAAACCAAACATGCCGAAGAATATGTGTTGGTAAGTCCTCAATATGTACATGTAACAACACGTGACTATTTTGATAGGTTAACGTGAGAGGGGGCGGGGCAATGTCTTCAATTTGAATAAAAACTCGGAATAGTTGAGTGTACGTCATCAAAAACATAGCAGCAACATTGCAAACATTCCAATAATTCAGAAAAAATATTTTGATGTCAATATGCGATTTACAAATTAAATGATAAGTTATTTTTGAAGTCTTATCGAGTCGTCAGGAGAAAGAGAAATGGAGCACCAAAGGGAAAATAAGCCAACAATCTTACAATTTCACATCTCATGTGAAACCCGAATATTCAATCTCTGTTCATATATATGGAATATGGAATATGGGCTCATATCACTTTTCAAAGTAACCAATCAAATTGCATCATGAGCAGCTGACCTCGATGAATATCATATTTCTGGGTTGATAATTATTGAATCATCCCTAGTCATCAAAAGACACTAATCTGTATCAATAATTGTGATATAATTGGAAAAATTTTGTTTTTTAGTTATCTAGACTACATGCAATTTTTTTTAGTTAAATGCTATTAGGCTCGAGGGTATAAAAATTTCAGAAAAAAAATGAACATTTGTTTTTCATTACAAATTTTATTTATTACCTTTAGTAGTTGTTACTTTATCAAATGATACAAAAATCATTCAAAAAAATCATTTCGTGTTGACCCCAGATGACTTTTAAAATGTATATAATCATTGAAAAAGTTCCAAATTATCTCCCTTTGATGAATGCCATTTTTTTGGCATTAAAATTGAAATATCTTTTTTTAACTCATCGGTGACCTATTAGATGTTTTATTATAATTTCCATATAAGCTGTACTGAAACTAAACTATTGTTAAATTTGAGCGATTTCTGTAATAAATTTCTTTTTTTATTTCGATATTAACTTTATTTCTCTTCTTAGTTCAACAGAAAAAGCACCTTTACAAAAATGTATGCTTCTTTCGAATGCAGATTGTGAGCGCAAATGAACGGTGACCCCATGTTTTTATTTATTTTTCTATTTACTATAAGATAAAGTTAATTTATAGAAAAATATAGAGAAATTTTATATTAAATAAAAAAAATTGACCTTCATCAAGAACGCCCTAAGTCTAATATTACAAAGCCAATGATGTATAAGAATCAGAACAGATGGAGAACTATAAAACCAAATAGGATATGCGAAATGACCAAACTGATTAAAAGCTCACTATCTTAATAAATTACAAGTGTGGACACAGATCAGTGTGGATAATTATGAGTGTGGACACATATCAATGTGGAAAATGTGGTTATTTAACATTTTGCTCTTACACACAGTGAAAGTTATCTGTTGCCCTCAAAGGGTTTCATAAGACACTGTGTTGCACGTACAGTGACAGCCAACATGTACAAAACACTAAACAATTAGAAAGGTCGTTTATTAAATATTTAGTTCTAATTTATAAACGGATATTTTTTAGAAAGTTTTTTAACGATTTAAAAAAAAACCTTGTGACTGAGATAGATAGTAAGTATACTGAATTATTCCTAACTTACGACAAATCTTAGTCTTAAGTTCTTTTTTGAAACCCACTCCAGTTTCTCTACAAATATGTGAAATAAAAATTAACGTCATATTGATACATGATTTGATGAGATCCTTTGCGTGATCTTACTGTACGGTATAACACATTTGAAATTATCTTTCTCAATGTGCAAACTAGGCTGTATCATTCTTTTATTAATGGAGAATCGTTTGTTATTAATGATCATAATTGTGAAAATTTCAGTAACGATTCGCATTTCAAAACCCCCTAAATTAAAATTGAATACTTCGACGGATTTATACATTCCAGGGAACCCAATCTCAGTTATTGGACAGAGAAAACAAATGGCAAAAATGCTGGCAGTTGTTTTACTTCCATTATTGATATTGACAACCATTACAGCAGTGGATTTTTCTAAATCCTTAACAAGTTACATCAATACCGATGCGATAGCCGAACAAATAGAATTTGGAGTAAAAGTTGGTGGTTTTCTACTGGCCCTGCAAAAAGAACGCGACATGAGCTCCCTTTATTTAAGTCAACTTGGTCTCGATTCAAAGAGAGAATTATTGCTAGCTTATCCGGAAACAGATGGCGCTTTAGATAATTTATCTTCGTGGCCTGTTAGTCCGAGTAATAAACAGAAACAATACAAGTCACGTGAGCATTTCGTCAATTTTCTAAATAGACATCGATACGAACTAGATTCTAATAATGCGACAGCGACTGATGAAATAAGTTTTTACTCACAGACTATTGAAATATTTATTAAGTGGATGTACGACTCAGTCAGTGAGTTCGATACTGGAACTATTTGGAAAACATTAGTGGGGTATCAAGAATTGATAATTGCGAGCGAGTATATTGGCCGAGAGAGAGGCTATGGAATATATTACTACGCGACAGGTGCATTCATGGACCGCAAGCACTATTTACTCTTTATGGAAAGCCAAGACAGCGCAAGAACACATTTTGCATCTGCTAGAATGTATTCTGTTACGGCTTCTGATATTTATCATACAGCCCTTGACGCTCAAAATCAAACGCTGCGTGTCATTAACGATTTGAGAGAAGATATCAAAGCTAATAATTCATTAGTCTCGGAAGGATCGCTTGAAAAGGCAAAACGGTGGTATGCAAATATGAGTATCTACATGGATGTTATGAGATCTGCACAGATGAAGTTAACCGCTAAGATCAACGGACTTCTGAAAAACAACTCCAATGCTGATATGAAAGAAATGATAATTGCGGGTGTTATCTTTTCTGGAATTGTAATAATAAGTCCAGTGATAATAATGTTTGTATACAAATTGACATCAAATATTCAGAAGTACTCATTAAACATCGCTAAGAAGTAAGTATAGTCATAAATATGGAATTGATGTTTTATTTCATAGTCATTCATAATGGGTTTAATACCTGACTTTACAGTAGGGATTGTTCTCATTGTTAAAGGCCATACAGTGTCGTTAGGTTGCTTTATCGTTGACTTTTACCCTAAATTGTGTAAATTGCATTCATTCAAACTTTTATGTCACTACCAAGTTGCGTTAGCTGATGCGCATAAACAATAGGCTGTTTGGTCTTTAAGGAATGACTGTAATATTTTTTCTGTCTATGAAGAAATAACATAAAAAATTTGGTGCACACTGAATAACGCGCGTAGCGGGTTATTTAACAGTGTGCATCGATTTTTTTTTATGCTATTTCGAATACTATTTTAGACTTATTAATAGTAGAAAACCATGAAAAAACGTTGATGACGTTACGGTCACATGACTAAATTAGGTCTATGGGCTGATAACAAAATAACGTCAGCCAATCAGAAGACGTTTTACATCCAAAATTAACTTATCTACACATGTTTTGTAAAACACATGTACATTTATGAAGAAATTGCATTTATGTTGTTTATTTTTTTGTGTTCAATGAACACACACTTATATATTCATCACACACTTGTTACTTGTTATAAAAGTTTTGTTTTTTTTATCAAATCTACAGTTTCGACCGCTTTAGATGTTAATGAAATTTATTTTAATGTTGTGGTGAAACTGCACGATGATGATGCATGTATTTATAACAAGTTTAATCTCGTTAATTCTGTATTTCTGTTTATTGCATATTAAAGAACCAAAGCAGTAAATAGAGAAAAGAAGCAGAGTGAAGCCGTTTTGTTCCAAATGTTACCGAGGACAGTAGCTGAGGACCTGAAACAGACAGGAAGCTTCAATGCTGAACATTTCACAGAATGTACAATATTTCAAAGCGACATGGTCGGTTTCACCCAGCTATCGTCAAACAGTTCACCCTTTCAAGTGACAGACATGTTGAACACGTTGTTTTCTTGTTTTGATGATAGGATTAGTATCTATGATACCTATAAAGTGGAAACAGTCGGAGATGGCTACATGGTGGTATCAGGTTTTTACTTTTATTTTATTCATTACTTACTAATTAATACTTACTTATTCGATAAGTGCTAATATTTCAATGATAACTACATTTGTAAATGTATGGCGGCGGTTTAAATAACGAGAGGTCTAAATTGTTCGTCTACAGTAATCAGTAGATGTCCTGTAAACTCTCGAGTTCTGATTGACTACATTCTTGAATGACAATAATGCTATAATTATTCTTCAAAATTCAGATTTGTCGAATTTACTCTCTTGGATTGTTTCATATTTTTTACAAGCCTTTTCTAGCTTACTGCTAGTATGCGGTATAGGTTTTGCTCATCGTTGCGTGCCTTACGGTTATCTGTATTTTTACACAGTTTTGTAATTTGGATATTGGTCTCACTGGCAAAAGAACCTTATCATCTGTTTTTGTATCATGTACTAGTATATGAATATATTTATTATCAAAAACGCCAAACAATCTCAGTTAAAACTACCAAAGGTTAATTTTGCTAGACGGAGTTTCAACTTTTTGTTTAAAAATATTAGTCAAACCATTTCCGTGACGTCAGCCTATTCAAAAACGGGCTCATAGTTTCTTTTTCAAGAACCAACGCTTATCCATTGTATCTATAATGCATAATTCACAGTCAGTGGTCATTTTAGTAAAGATATATCATGCATTTTATATTTTAAGGTGTACCGAGACGGAACGGATCGAGACATGCATCTGAAATAGCCACTTTGTCCCTAGATTTGTTATATCATGTAAACAAGTTAGAACTTCCACATTTATCTGGTGTAAGGTACAAGCTCAGAATAGGATGTCATTCAGGTAAATTTTATCAACTCTGAAACAACCTTAAGAAAAAAGTAAAATCACAAAAATACTTAATTCAAACGGAAAGTCCCTTTAATTAAATCTAACCGGGCTAATCAAATGACACAACTCAAAAGCTAAAACAAATCAAACAAATGGATAACAACTGTCATATTCCTGACTTGGTACAGAGATTTCTTACCTAGAAAATGGTAGATAAAGCCTGGTTTTATAGCTAGCTAAACCTCTCAATTGTATGACAGTTGCATCAAATGTCATTATATTGACAACGATGTGTGAACAAAACAAACAGACATAATAGGTAAAATTTTCATAAAAGGGTTACAGCAGTTAACATTGTGCTATAATCGTAATCTAAATTAAGGGTTTGTTGATGGTGGGATTAAAAAAATTTGTCTAATTACATGAGAATTTTCCTTTTCCCTATGTTTGACCAATACAAACGAGTTGATTGCTAGATATGCAGACTTGTTAGTTAGAACACATAATTCTACAGTTCTATCAAATAGATTTATTGAAGACCCATTGGTGGCCTTCGGCTGGTGTCTGCTCTTTAGTCGGGTTGTTAGTGTTTCTTTGACATATTCCCCATTTCCAATCTCAATTTTATTATTGATATTGTGTAGGTCCAGTAGTAGCAGGTGTGGTTGGTTCAAAGAATCCTAGGTATTGTTTGTTTGGGTCTACAGTACGAATAGCAGCATTGATGGAATCATCGGGAGAAAGTAAGTGGTGTTAATGTTTTTTTTTACATTTTACATAAAATAAACACTCAGTCAACATTTCGTTTCGGAAATGCGACGAAATCGGTAAAATTGGGGACCACTAAATAATGCGGTATAAGGGACAATGAAATCAATTCCACTCACAAACAATGACACAACGTACAGTGAAAAGAATGTTATAATGTTTGGCTCGATTCCTACCCCCTCATCCCCCACTCGAAAATATGATTAAAAAATGGAATCAAAACATATTTATTGCTGGCAAGACGTAAAACCAATCACATGTGCAGCTTAACATATATTTTCGAATTTCGCCATTTCATATTCTACTGTAAATAATAGGGATATGTGATTTCATTGAAATTTAGACAACTATTATTATATATATCTACCAAATGATTTTAGCAAGGATTTGTATAGTTAGACTATACAAATCCTTGATTTTAGTATATTTAAGCAGTGATAGGTCGCTATATGGTCATAAATTAATACATATTTAATCAATTCAGTTTTATTGTATAGCAAACAAAATACAGATCAGCCACTCCTCTTACTCCCTATTGAGCACCATTGGTGGATTTGAAATGGAAGAACGACAAACGATGACTGTTTTTGTAAGTTTTGCATTGTTTCTTTTGTTGTACGTTTCATGTTTGTTAAATAAATGTTCGATAGGCTTGTTTTTGACTTTGTTGTCAGACATTTGAAATACTCTATGTAGTGCCATTAGAACTTTAGCCCGCTAGCTTATACCCGTTTATTTTCATAATTTTATTACATACATGTATAGTTTACAAGTTACTTTTGATAATCTTATTAAACCTTTGTTACTTTTTCATGGTCTTTAAAAGAAAAAGATGTCAATATTACACAGTATGCTAGTGACCTATATTACGATATTATACTTGATTATGAGACAAAAGCAAAACAGAAAACCTAAGACGTGTATGGCCTCCTAAAGAATCAGTTTTTTCTCCTACACTTTTGAAACTCATCTTCTTCTTCTTCTGGAAGTCCACCCTATCTGCAGGGTCACCGCATTTAAAAATTTTGTTTATTTTTAAAATTGCGTTATTTAAAATTCTATCTACTGGTTAAAATTTAAAATAATATTAACAGAGTTAGAATAGGATAAAACTAAAAATTAGTTAAAACAGGAACTTGTATGTACACTATACATTTAAAATTATAAAATGGATAAAAGTATAAATGTAATCTTATCAGTTGTTTAAATTCTCTTAGCAAAGGAAAGTGAAAGGAACTCATCATAAGGTTCTTCAATGTAAAATTACCGCCTTAGTGTTCTCGTAGCAGCGTGTTAGCATTCAGAGGTCGTGGGTTCTTGCTGTTTCTCCAATCAGCACGTTGCATTAACGAGTAAGAACAAAGACTGGTCGGAGACATAATAATGTATAAGGGGACTCATGTTTTCCTGCGGACTGATGCTTTGTGAACTAAGACTTTAAAAATCCAGCTGAGTGTGTAGGTCTAGTACAATCAGTGTTTCACTCTCATACTACATTAACATTTTCTCGTCCTGAATATACATATTAATTTGAGGCTAGACGTCAAGCAACCGTCCAACATCATCATCAATGTAAAATAAATTGACAATGTTAGTCTTGTTTATAATGTTCTATTATATTACAGCGGATTCCATTGAGTGTGTAGCGAAAGGTAATATCTTTGGTTAGCTTGCTTGTTAGCTGAACCGTGAAGTCATTATTAGGTCAGGTATACTACCCGCCTTTCGAAGTAGCATAGTCCAACATACAGATTAATAGGTTTTCTGTCGGACTAGTCTATTCTTAAAGTAGGGTAGTTTACCTAACTTAACAATGACTTCACGGTTCAGCTAACAAGCAAGCTAACCAAAAATATTACCTTTTGCTACACACTCAATGGAATCTGCTGTAAAAAAATCATAAAACTGTTGTAGACGAAGGATGAATTGAAGAAACACAACTGTCCAGAAACGACCTACTGGTTGATTCAGAAGGATTTCCAAGACTGGGAAGGTTATTCTACTATTTCAGATGCCTCATCATTTGGATATTCATTTTGAAATGATGTTTCTTTTATTTTTGTGTGTGTAATATATTTGTGTATCTCTTTTATTTAAATAAATATGATTTTTAAAGTTCAAACAAAAACAAACCAGAGTGCACACACTGAAACGTCTCGCCTCCTTTTCTAATAATTGATATTATGTTGATAGTCCTAAATATAAATCTTTACTACAATGTATACTTCACATAATCAAAGAAAATGAGGTCAAGGACTCAAGGTCATATAAACCAAACAAGAAATACATGTACACCTTAAAATCATTCAATACACTAAATATAGTTGACCTATTATAGCTTATAGTTTCTAAGAAATAGATTTAACCAAAAAAACTAAACATTGACCAATTCAATGAACCATGCAAATGAGTTCAAAGTCAGATGAACCATGCCAGGCAGACATGTACAGATTACAATCTTTAATACAACAGATGAAGTTGACCTATTGCTTATAGTTTTATGAAACACAGACCAAAACACAAAAACTTAACACTGAGCAATGAACCGTGGTAATGAGGTCAGGTCAAATAAAATCTGCAAGACTGACATGATTATGATAAAATATTTCCATACACAAAACATATTAGAAGAAAAGACCAAAACTCAAAAATTTAACATTGACCACTGAACCATGAAAATGAGGTCAAGGTCAAATGATACCAGACAGTTGGACATGTACACCTCACAATCATTCCATAGACCTATTGCATACAGTATAAGATAATAGACAGAAACACAAAAAACTATAACCACTGAACCATGAAAATGAGGTCAAGGCCAGATGACACCTGCCAGTTGGACATAATCATCCCATACACAAAATATTGTCGACCTATTGCATACAGTATCAGGAAAATAGACCAAAGCACAAAACCTCAACTATAACCACTGAACAATGAAAATTAGGTCAATTTCAGATGACACCTTGCAGTTGGACATGTACACCTTACAGTCCTTCCATACACCAAATTTAATAGACCTATTACTTATAGTATCTGAGAAATGGACTTGACCACAAAACTTAACCTTGTTCACTGCTCCATGAAATGAGGTTTAGGTCAAGTGAAAACTGTCTGACGGCATTGAGAACCTTGCAAGGTACACATACCAAATATAATTATCCTATCACACATAAGAGAGAAATTAACATTTCAGTAAATCTTGATTTTTTTTCCAAATAGTCACAGAACCATGAAAATGAGGTCAAGGACAATGAACACATGACAGATTGAAACTTCGTAACCTAAGGCATCTATATACAAAGTATGAAGCATCCAGGTCTTCCACCTTTCTAAAATATAAAGCTTTTAAGAAGTTAGCTAGCATTGCTGCCAACTCCAAATCACTATCCCTATGTTGAGCGTTCTGCAACAAAAGCCACAAGCTGGACAAAAACTATAACTGAAGAACAAACTCATTTCCAAACTTCTATCCTTATGCCACCTGATCTATTTGATAATATATTCAAAGTAAAACTCTTACTTATTTTCTTTATTCAAATATAAATATAGCTTCTATTATAAATATCACAGTCTAGCAATACAGCACATGATTTTATCACAAATACACATTAAATAAATCTAAAGCTTGAGTATTTCAAACTAAATAATATATTTCTCTTTTCATAAGAAGAAATAAACAACTTCCAGAAAAAATACTTCAATTGTACAAAAAAAAGAAGAAATCATTTTCACATATATAAAAAAATATCCCTATAATGTAAAATCACATTTACTACATGGCACCATGATTTAACTCTATGATAATTTACTATTAAGCCCTGCTGAGTGTCAAAAATCTACGAAATAAATATCTAGTGAAAACAAGTTGTAATACTGCTATTCGTTTAATATCTGATTGAAATACAGATTTTGGGTCTGTCATTTGTTTGACAACAATCTGGTTCTACTTTATGGTATAAAGACCTTTTGGGGTCCTCTGGGTTTTTCATAACGATATACACCTTCAAAAATTTGAAAGCTAAAATTTCGTTGGCTGATGTAATGATTACCATAACAGAAAGTAGAACACATTCTCAGATCCGGACATCCTGGCATTTACATTTTTCAGGGGGTGATGCCATCAGGAATCCTCTAGATTTTTCATCTATTTGAAGGTGATTACTGATAATTTATATTTCGGATTTATTTTTAACCAGAGGTTATAGTATGTTAAAAATCAAAATGGAGATATTATATAGTGTCTTTAACAATATTAAAAGAGTAAAATTACTATATTCAACTGGTAACGATATATATCAATTAAATTAATTTGCATTAAAGTCTATGGAAAATCTAGAGGATTCTTATCCGCATCACCTCTCAACATTGTGTACATAACACAAATGCTAATCATTGATTGGTCTGAGTTACATGTTGTGATGTCACTGCAGATCTGAAAATTGTTGCAGGCAAAACTTGAGACACAGGATCTGTATTGTAATTAGATAATCAATTCTACATCTTAAATGACTAGACAAAAAGTGCAATAAACTCTTCATAGAAAACTCTCAACTATCACAGACACAACTTGTAGTATTATTTAAGTTTAAGTGCAAACAATTATAACATACAAATAGGGAATTAAAATCTTAATTAACATTTAGTAACATTCATCCTTAAGCATGTTCACTCCTCTTGTTTTGTTCTATTTTTGCCAGATATTTGGAATCCTCTGGTTTTATCCATGTAGCGCCATTAAAAATTTGCCTGCTAAATCATACTTTCTTTTCATTATATTTTATTACATAAAATTTTAAAAGCCATATTGGAAAATCTTATAAAATATTTGTTAATTTTCATTGTTTTTGAAAGCAAAAAGGTGCCAATGTTAAACAATGAAAATTCTATGGCTGATATCTAGAAAACAAGCACACACTGACACATCAATTTTTTCTGCTTTTTATGTTACCTTAAATACATACTATCAATCTTAATAAGTCTTTTAAAAAGCTTGGTATTTGGAAACAGTAGAAAACATTTTTAAAACAGCAATAGAGTGTATATATACTAAGTAAAAAAAGTTAAGCAACAAATATTTAATCTTATTTATAAATAAATAACTGATTTTTAAGTTTTTAACCATAAAAATAAGTATGTAAATCAAAAACTTATTAAACTCAGTTTAACTACATAAAAGGATGTAATTAAGCAATTCCTATTATAATATGCAGAAACAAGATTTTTCTTATTTTCAAAACATGCCACATTTTTAACGCACTAATAGCACCAATAAATAACATAACTAATACATGAACTACAAATACAACTTAAATAAGGTATTTTGTGAACAAACCTAATTTTCTCTCAAATATCACATTTGGTCCGAGACCACCATTGTCGTCCCTTGATTTTCGTTGTTCACAAATATAGTCCCTAGTGTTGACAGTGGGTTACTTGCCATTAATTTTTATACCCCTTCCAAATTTATTTCTCCATGTTCACTGCCTCAAATTGCAAGAAGGGGGTTGAAATTACACTGTAAAAAAATTTGGGTCCAGAATTTTAAAGGAAAGTAGTGATTTGGTCCAGCTGAAAAAGGTTGAAAATGAGCACTTCGGAAGCTGTCAAAAGATTTCAAGACGCCCTAAACATAAAATTGGCCATATTTTGAGTTAGAGGCGATGAAGTTTTCTATAAATTTGATATAATTTGTCCCAAAAGTAGTACAACACACTGTAAAAGTTTCTTTGAGAAAGCGCAGGTGGGATTTTTTTTATTTTCATTTATGTTCTAAAAGAAATGCACTACGAATTAATTGTGTTCTCGGACCTAAGAGGTGAAATCTGTAAATATAGAATTTGTACTCTGGCAACTTCCCTAAATGATTTGATGGTGTCAACTTGTCAAATAGCATGAAACTAAAGGATTTAAACTTTTATTTTATAGAATTTCTGCCAAAACGACCAATTTTGACATTTTATGGTCAAAATAGGCATTTTATAACTTTTTCAATATTGATGCATAAATGTCATCCTGACTTTCTATCTGACAGGTTTTTATGTGTCAATATTTGTGTTTCTATGCCTTTACCTGCTTCTTTTACTTATTTATGAACTCTGAATCTACAGAAAAGAAGTTTATCTCAGATAAAATGTGCAAAATGTGTTGTATGAATGACCCTTGTCTAACGCCTTGTTTGGATGAAGGCAATAGTGGGGAGCTTGGTATATAAAATTTGATGTCCATATTAGAGACTTCACTAAATTTGTATCAAATGCACTTTACAATGTCTATTGTACCTGTTCCATTTCACATACTATATTTCTTTTCTTCTGTAGGATAGCAAGTGGTTTAAATATAAGCCTGTTGAGAATAAATTGCATGAAAGTTTTTCCCTAAAAAGGCAAAAATCTTTGTTTCAGCCCATACTGCTTGTAAGAAAAGTTATTTGCAAGAGTCTTTTTGTGCTCAGATTTGTTGTATCATGTCACATGAGTATAGAAATGATAAAAAAGACACACATTTTTATTTTTTATAGCCTCAATATGCATTTTTAAATGTAAATATGTGGCACGGCCTTAATTGACCCTAAATTTTTTCCAGTCTTACTTGGCCTAAGACCCTTTTAAACTAATATGATATGTTATTTGTAACTTTTCTTTCCATTTAAAGTACTTTAAATACATATGTAAGGATTATTTATAACCAAAAAGCTTCACAAATTTAAAATTGCTGGAAAATATTACATCTTCATGTAAGGCTCCACTTCATTGAAAAACCTGAATTTTTAGGCGCAGGCTCATATAAATTTGACTTATGAATAATTATGCCAAGTCTGATAAATCAAATGAGTACTCTATTGCTTTTAGTACATGATAAGTTATATATTAAGGCATTTAACAAGTATTTTTTTGCAATATTTAAATTTTTAAAGCCCCAAATGTTGATAGTTGAAATTTTTCAATTTTAACGTCAAAATTTTACACGCAAAGATGAGTATAGAACTAAACTTAATGTCTATAATATACATCCTATTGTCATGAAACTTTGTAAGTAGTGTTATAATACATTAAGCTTTGTTCATACCAAGTTTTTTTAAGATTTGTCTACTCTTTCTACCCTATTAGGTCCGAGACCACCATTGTCGTCCCTTGATTTTCGTTGTTCACAAATATAGTCCCTAGTGTTGACAGTGGGTTACTTGCCATTAATTTTTATACCCCTTCCAAATTTATTTCTCCATGTTCACTGCCTCAAATTGCAAGAAGGGGGTTGAAATTACACTGTAAAAAAATTTGGGTCCAGAATTTTAAAGGAAAGTAGTGATTTGGTCCAGCTGAAAAAGGTTGAAAATGAGCACTTCGGAAGCTGTCAAAAGATTTCAAGACGCCCTAAACATAAAATTGGCCATATTTTGAGTTAGAGGCGATGAAGTTTTCTATAAATTTGATATAATTTGTCCCAAAAGTAGTACAACACACTGTAAAAGTTTCTTTGAGAAAGCGCAGGTGGGATTTTTTTTATTTTCATTTATGTTCTAAAAGAAATGCACTACGAATTAATTGTGTTCTCGGACCATTTATCAAACTAGTAATGGGCAATTGAATGTGTTTCGAATGTAATGAGTTATCTCCCATTTATCAGCACTAATTTACATGTTCCACCATGTATCTAAATTGGTCTTTAAAATTAGGGTGAAGTTGCAAATTGCCTTACCGTAGATTAACTGTTATAAATATATGACATTACATGATCAAATCAAGAGAATTTGTACATGATCTTCTTTTCTGCCTTTTCATCTCTAGCAAATCTGGTTAAATTATAAAAGCTTTATAAAAACTTAATTCAAAATTCAATTTTGCATCTTTTAAAACCTTTAACATGTTTAACTTAACGAATTTCTTTAGAAATTAGCTTTCCATTTTTCGAAAAAAAATGTTAAAATTCTGATGAAATCATTTTAATGAGGTCCAATCAATATTCAATTGGCTATACTCTATATGGGTAACATTTTCAAAGCTTTTCTTCAACATGGGGATAAAATTATCAATAATTTTTATATAACCAATAATCTCTTTCCAACAGTTTATCAACAGAACAAAATAATCCCTAAAAGCAGGGGCGGATCCAGCCATTTTAAAAAGGGGGGGTTCCCAACCCAGGACAAAGGCGGGGTTCCAACTATATGTCCCCATACAAATGCATTGATCGTCCAAAAAAAAGGGGGGGTTCCAACCCCTGGAACCCTCCCCCTGGATCCGCCACTGTAAAAGGTATTAATTTGTTCCTTTCAATTATAAAAATACTAAAAACTACAGCATCAATAATTAGTTGGTTCTGTCTGCAAGACAATTTTATTTGATATTTGACATTCACCTCGTGGATTACACCCTAAGATTACAAACTGATATTCAATGCTAGACTCTAATCCAAATACACGATGGTCTTGTCGTCCATATAAAGGAATGGTTTTCCATGCTCTACTCTGGCCTAAGGGTCTGTATAACAGAAAATGAGATATTTGTTGGTCAACTGTGATGTCCTGCGGACTTGAGCTGTATACTTGTATTGAAGACGTAAACTGGCGACATAAACTTTCAACTATCACAGGCACTGCAAAAGAATGACAGCTAAATATAAATATATTCAAAGGTGGGGATCTACAATTTTATAGGGACCGGCCGCAAGTGAAAGAAAGTTGGGAGTGACACTTGTAAAAAGTCTATGCAATAAGCAAATATGTAGCTCATTAATAGGGGCCGAATCCAAGCAAATCAAATATTTGGCTGGACAGCAATAATTCACTTATGCTTTACATTAACTCATGACTTAATATGTACAGTTGAGGAAAACTTGCATTACATGGATATTTAATTTCATGGTTTTCAAAATGTCTGCATTTAATCATACTACAAATTTGATATTCGTTGAACATTTCAATTCTCTGTACCCACGAAATGGATGGAAATTGGTATCCAAAGAATAATAATGAATCCACAATAGTTTCTTTAATAGTTATTCTCTTATAGACATTTGTCTCCCTTTGTTTTCTTTAAAATCATGTTTTTTTATTTAGGTTTAAACAGGATTCCTGGTAAAAATAGATGCAAGAAAAAAACCATTTGTATTTTAACATCTATTAATAGCCTACCTGGTATAACACTTTCACTATGCATCAAAGTTGTACATTGCACCACTTCAGAATTAGGGGATTTCCCTGACAAGTTGCTAGCACTAACACAGAAATAGTATGTGGTCCCTTTACACAGGTTGTCTAGCAGTATAACTACATTAGCATTATTGGATGGCAGGCCCTTAGCCACAAGTCTGTCATCTGGTACATTCTTCACTATCACAGTTTCCTGTAAAAAGAAAATAATATAGTGGATACTTTTGAGGCCTGTCATTGGGGTGTCCAAGTAATCACATAATCACAATTTCCGGCCTAAGGAAAGGAACATTCATGCTATGTTTGGTTTCATTCAATTCAGTGGTTCTCTAGTAGAAGACTTTTGAATGCATTTCCCATATGGTCCTATCTTAAACTAAGCCCCCTGCTGGCGGCCATCTTGGATGATGGATAGGCTACAAAGTAGCAACACTTGGTCAGCATCTGATAAGTAACATTCATGCTATGTTTGGTTTCATTCCATTCAGTGGTTCTCTAAAAGAAGACATTTGTATGTAATCCCAAAGGGTCCTATGTTAAACTAAGTCCCCCCACTGGCGGCCATCTAAGATGATGGATCGGCTACAAAATAGCAACACTTGGTCAGCATCTCATCACGAACATTCATGCTATTTTTTGTTTCATTCCAATCAGTGGTTCTCTAAAAGAAGAAATTGTATGTATTTCCCATAGGGTCTTATGTTAAACTTAGTTCCCCCACTGTTGGCCATCTTGGACGTTGGATTTGCGACAAAGTAACAACACTTGGTAAGCATCTCATTAGGAACATTCATGCTATGTTTGGTTTCATTCCATTCAGTGGTTCTCTAAAAGAAGACATTTGTAAATATTTCCAATAGAGTCCTATGTTAAACCAAGTCCCCCGCTGACGGCAATCTTGGATGATGGAATCGCTAACAAAATAACAACACTTGGTCAGCAACTCATAAGGAACATTCATGCTATGTTTGGTTTCATTCCATTCAGTGGTTCTCTAAGAGAAGTCATTTGTATGCATTTCCCATAGGGTCCTATGTTAAACTAAGTCCCCAGCTGGCAGCCATCTTGGATGATGGATCCGCAACAAAAAAATAACACTTGGTCAGCACCTCATAATTAACATTCATGTCATGTTTGGTTTCATTCCATTAACTGGTTTTCTAAAAGAAGTGATTTGTATGCATTTCCCATAGGGTCCTATGTTAAACTAAGTCCCCAGCTGGCGGCCATCTTGGATGAAGGATCGGCAACAAAGTAACAACACTTGGTCAGCACCTCCTAAGGAACATTCATGCCATGTTTGGTTTCATTCCATTCAGTGGTTCTCTAGAAAAAGTTCAAAATGTAAAAAGTTTACGCCAGATGACGACGGTGTCAGGACGCCAAGTGATGAGAAAAGCTCACTTGACTCTTCGGGCCAGGTGAGCTAAAAGGGATACATGCATAAGGATCTTTTCTACATTTTGTATCATACATCAAATTAATAAACAGTAGGCAGATCCTTTATGAAAATGTAAATGAATAATTACTGTACAGTTAACTGCCTCCATAACTATCATAAAACAAGAATGTGTCCTCAGTACACGAATGCCCCACTCGCACTATCATTTTCCATGTTCAGTGGACCGTGAAATTGGGGTAAAAACTCTAATTTGGCATTAAAATTAGAAAGATCATATCATAAGGGACATGTGTACTAAGTTTGAAGTTGATTGGACTTAAACTTCATCAAAAACTACCTTGACCAAAAACTTTAACCTGAAGCGGGACAGACGGACGGACGAACGAACGGACAGACGGACGGACGAACGAACGGACGAACGCACAGACCAGAAAACATAATGCCCCTCTACTATCGTAGGTGGGGCATAATATCGTAGGTGGGGCATAAAAATTAAGAAGCACCTAAGTAGGGACAATCAGGCCCTTATTTTGTCCATATATTACTACAAGTTATCATGCATATTCTTTAATTGTTAAATTTTGGTACAAGGAATCGAAATAAAAACAAATTTGACATTTAACTTGTTACCATGGCAACAAATCAAGAAAAAAATTGTTTATTTCATAAAATTTCTTGATTTCCCTTGTTTTTCTTCAAAGTTTAGATATACTTTAGTTTGTCAAAGTATGTGCACATCCAAGAAACAACTTTATATTTGGTGAGATTTTGTCAATAGTTATTTGATGTTTCTTGGCTGCACATAATGACAAATTAAAATGTTCAACATAGTACAAATTTCTATAGGCACAAGCAGACTTTGAAAAAAATAGGAAATCAAATATCCACACAATTTGCGAATTTTCCTTAATCCACTTAAAAGAGGGGAACAGTCAAATTCATAAATCAAAAATGAACTGACAACGCCATGGCTAAAAATGAAAAAGACAAACAGACAAGCTCCGTGTTGAAAGCTGTACCTTGACCTATAATGGTTTACTTTACAAGAGTTGTCTCATTGGCACTCATCTTCCTATATCTAAAGGGGCCTCTGTGGCTGAGGGGTCTAAGTAGTTACTACTGTAATCACTAGCCAGTCAACACTGAGGTTGTGAGTTCGAACCCTGCTTGTGCAGGTGCACTTGACTCTAATCTTAATTGACTAGGACTGTCAGTTTTCATATCTCAAGTTAAAGTTCACATAAATAAAGAAATCAACAATAGATACAAACCTCAATTTCAAGCGACTTCTGCTCTTCAGAACAGTAATGAATTTCATACTGATCAATAACATCATGTATACTTTGTGGTGCTGATAAAACTAGTACTACACAATCCTCACTCCTCGTACACCGGCTGACATCAACTATTGGTGTCATTGGAGCTACAAAAATGAAGATTTAATATTTACATTATGTTTGCTACTAAAATTCAAAAGAACAACTACTTCATAAAAGATTTCCCTTAGCTCAATATATAATATATCTTTATGGCAAAAAATAATTGGTGACTGTTTTTGAGATACATGTGTAACCATTTGAAAAAATAAGATGTCCATGGATTTGTTTTATATGAAATGTATGACTTTTGTGTAGAAATAAAACTTAAATAGTATGGAAAATATATAAAAAAAAAAGAACATGTCCATTTTTATGTTCAGTGGATTATAAAATTGGGGTCAAAACTGCAATTGGGCATTAAAATTAGAAAGGTCATATCGTAGGGAGCATTGTGTACTAAGTTTCAAATTGATTGGATTTCAACTACATCAAAAACTACCTTGACTAAAAACTTCAACCTGAAGCAGGACAGATGGACAAACCAACAGACTCACAGACAGAAAATCATATTGCCCCTAAGTAGGCCATAAAAAGAAGTGGTATTGCAATTGTTAAAAAATTGACAAAATTGCATTACTACATGTACTAATTATTGTGATTTTAGGAAATGGTACATCCAAATAGTACTACCAGTTAAAATGAATTTATTTGCAAACCCAGCTATCTAATTGCAATTTTTGTAATTATAAAAACATAGTGAAACTGTCTTAATCAACCATGATATATACTGCTTACCCGACAAATAATGAAGGTCTCGTAGTACGCCTTTCTCTTTTCTAAAGTCAACAACTTTTGATGCTAGGGATTCTAAATCACTCTGCTGACTCTGAACACTTTGACAATCAATACTAGCTTTTAGTAACCTGACAACAAAAGAAATACAGAGTGAATTCCAGTTTATAGATTTTTGAGATTTGAAAATTAAATGTCATGAATGTTTAGAAAAACAAGAGGCTCTCAAGAGCCTGAATCGCTCACCTTAATTCTTTTGGTTAAATCTCTCATCAATGATTATTTTGGCTTTTCAATTTATTTAAATGTTTTTTGGATCGTCCTATTTTCTTCAAAAGCCAAAAAAAATAATCATTTTCTCCTATGTTCTATTTTAGCCATAGGAGCTATGTTTCTTGACATACAAGGAAATTAAAATATAAAATTTATACTAGATACTCTGAAACTCATTTAGCCTAAGTTTGGCTGAAATTGATACATACAGCAGTTTCAAAGGAGAAGATTTTTTAAAGTAAGTCAACATGATGAACAAATTGTGAAAAAAGTCTTTAAAGGGCAATAACTCCTTAAGGGGTCAATTGACCATTTTGGTCAAATTGACTTAATTGAAGATCTTACTTTGCTGAACATTATTGCTGTTTACAGTTTATTTCTATCTATAATTATATTCAAGATAATAAACAAAAACAGCAAAATTTCCTTAAAATTATCAATTCAGGGGCAGCAACCCAACAACAGGTTGTCTGATTCATCTGAAAATGTCAGGGCAGATAGATCTTGACCTGATAAACAATATTACCCACGTCAGATTTGCTCTAAATGCTTTGGTTTTTGAGTTATAAGCCAAAAACTGCATTTGACCCCTATGTTCTATTTTTAGCAATGGCGACCATGTTTGTTGATAGATCATAACTTCGGATACAATTTACAAACTAGATACCATAAGGAACATTCAGTTAAAGTTTGGAAGTATTTGGCCCAGTAGTTTCAGAGGAGAAGATTTTTGTAAAAGATTACTAAGATTTACGAAAAATGGTTAAAAATTGACTATAAAGGGCAATAACTCCTAAAGGGGTCAACTGACCATTTCCTTCATGTTGACTTATTTGTAAATCTTACTTTGCTGAACATTATTGCTGTTTACAGTTTATCTCTATCTATAATAATATTCAAGATAATAACCAAAAACAGCAAAATTTCTTTAAAATTACCAATTCAGGGGCAGTAACCCAACAACAGGTTGTCTGATTCATCTGAAAATTTCAGGGCAGATAGATCTTGACCTGATAAACAATATTATCCCATGTCAGATTTGCTCTAAATGCTTTGGTTTTTGAGTTATAAGCCAAAAACTGCATTTGACCCCTATGTTCTATTTTTAGCAATGGCGACCATGTTTGTTGATAGATCACAACTTCGGATGCAATTTACAAACTAGATACCCTAAGGAACATTCAGTTAAAGTTTGGAAGTATTTGGCCCAGTAGTTTCAGAGGAGAAGATTTTTGTAAAAGATTACCAAGATTTACGAAAAATGGTTAAAAATTGACTATAAAGGGCAATAACTCCTAAAGGGGTCAACTGACCATTTCCATCATGTTGACTTATTTGTAAATCTTACTTTACTGAACATTATTCCTGTTTAAAGTTTATCTCTATCTATAATAATATTCAAGATAACCAAAAACAGAAAAATTTCTTTAAAATTACCAATTCAGGGGCAGTAACCCAACAACAGGTTGTCTGATTCATCTGAAAATTTCAGGGCAGATAGATCTTGACCTGATAAACAATATTATCCTGTCAGATTTGCTCTAAATGCTTTGGTTTTTGAGTTAAAAGCCAAAAACTGCATTTGACCCCTATGTTCTATTTTTAGCAATGGCGACCATGTTTGTTGATAGATCACAACTTCGGATACAATTTACAAACTAGATACCCTAAGGAACATTCAGTTAAAGTTTGGAAGTATTTGGCCCAGTAGTTTCAGAGGAGAAGATTTTTGTAAAAGATTACTAAGATTTACGAAAAATGGTTAAAAATTGACTATAAAGGGCAATAACTCCTAAAGGGGTCAACTGACCATTTCCGTCATGTTGACTTATTTGTAAATCTTACTTTGCTGAACATTATTGCTGTTTACAGTTTATCTCTATCTATAATAATATTCAAGATAATAACCAAAAACAGCAAAATTTCCTTAAAATTACCAATTCAGGGGCAGTAACCCAACAACAGGTTGTCTGATTCATCTGAAAATTTCAGGGCAGATAGATCTTGACCTGATAAACAATATTACCCCATGTCAGATTTGCTCTAAATGCTTTGGTTTTTGAGTTGTAAGCCAAAAACTGCATTTGACCCATATGTTCTATTTTTAGCAATGGCGACCATGTTTGTTGATAGATCAAAACTTCGGATACAATTTATAAATTAGATACCCTAAGGAACATTCAGTTAAAGTTTGAAAGTATTTGGCCCAGTAGTTTCAGAGGAGAAGATTCTTGAAATAGTTTACGACGACAGACGACGACAGACGACGACGGACGCCAAGTGATGGCATAAGCTCACTTGTCCCTTCAGGACAGGTGAGCTAAAAAGGAATGTACAATTTCATGGTAAGTTCAATACTGATTATGATTTTCTGCCTATGCACAGCATTTAGCATCTTTGCTAGCCAAGGGTTACGATCCACTCCCCTCCTCTCCACTCTAATGGCAGATTAAGCCAACAATTTTGTGAAAACAATGTTGTGCCATCTATCCGTAGATTAAACTCACGCCCATTCAGAATACATTATTCTTGACCAATGGTAGCACTTGAACTCTTCAATTTGGAGGTGAAAACACAGTAGCATCTAGATTTTTCACACTTGGAAAGACAGTAAACGAATATATATGTTGACATTCATGCATTTGTGCAAGAAACATACACAGAACTTCTATTAGCATGATTAGTTGATTAAAAACATTCAAATTGTCACTAGTATAGTTGTATGTTTAGAGATGTAAAAATTTGTTGCACAATAAGCACGTGACAATTGTTTAAATACACTTTCTACATTTATGTTATGATCATGTTATAGGCGCTTTTTGATTGGATGCAGCCAGTTTCGACTGCAACCAATGAAAATCTCTACCTTGTGTCTCCGAAATTCTATCTCAATCTGCCAAGGGTGGAGAGGAGGACAGTGGATCATAACCCTTGGTTAGGGAAGATGAGCATTCAGAAGTAATTATTAACCAAAAACATGAGAAAAAGCCACTACATTTTTAGGCACGTTATAATAAATTTAAGTGTTCTGAGATATGGTGTGTTTGTTTGAAGTTGTTTTAATGTTAAGGAACTCCAACTATATTGTTTTTTAATTAGAGTTATTTAAATGACTGACAGTTCACTGGGGTAAAGCTGATGACCGTAACTGCATTCACGGTCATCCCAAGATGTCGGATGAAAAATTAGGTCAGTTTCTGTATTGTCTGTTAAAGTGTTTCTATATCATTTTCTTTACAAATCTTACATTGAAACGATGTAAATTTATAAAAGAATCACTCGAAAATCACTAATTACTTCCGAGAAATGTGCATGAAACGGGAAATTCGATTTGAAAAAATCGTTAAGATGACCGTAAATCATAATCAAAATATTTTCAAGATGACCGTAACATAAAACAAGGATGACCGTAATTGGTAAAAAGATGACCGTAACTTGTAAAGGATGACCGTAATTTGTAAAAACTGACTGTAATTTATATAGGACGACCATAACTTTTATAGGATGACCATCAATTCTAAGAAATATCCGTATTGTATTCAAAGCTTTTTTGTTGAGTTTGTCGATCTCAATAAGGGCTCGGTTAGCGGATATAAATATGTTTCATAAATTTCTTTTTAACCTGATTTTTGTGACAAAAATGTCGGTTATTGATTTGGGGATGTACGGCGGGCGGGCGGGCGGCAATCAAATGTTGTCCGTGCATTAACTCATGAACCGTTCAACCAAAGCTTTTAAAATTTTAATATAATGTTACTAACAACTAAATAAAGGCCAAGTTCAATAATGGCGATTTTGACTTTTACCGTTCAGGAGTTATTGTTCTTGAAAGATTGAAAAATGGAGTTTCCAGTCGTGTCCGTGCATTTACGCATGAAATGTTCTACCTAAGCTTCCCAAATTTTAATATGTTGTTACTGATGACAAAATGGAGGTCAAGTTCAATAATGACGATTTTGACTTTTACCGTTCAGGAGTTATGGTTCTTGAAAGATTGTGAAATGGCGTTTCCATTCACGTTGTTACATTTACTCATGAACCATTCAATCTAAGCTTTTCAAATTTTAAGATGTTGATACTGATGACAAACTTGAGGTCAAATTTGATATTGACGATTTTCACTTTCATCATTCATCAGTAATGGTTCTTGTGATATTGCCAGGACACAAATAAATATTAATAAATCCGGTTTGCTGTCGTTGTGACAGCCTCTTGTTTTGAACTATAATATAATTGGCCATATTTAGGATTTATAACAATGATAGTAAATTGCATATTTCTCGTAAACAATGAAATATTTATTGATATTAAAATTTGAAGAAACATGAATGTGTCCCTAGTACACGGATGCCTCATCTACACTATCATTTTCTATGTTTAGTGGACTATGAAAATGGGATAAAACTGTAATTTGGCTTTAGAATTAAAAAGATCATACCATAGGGAAAATGTGTACTAAGTTTCAATTTTTTTTTAACTTGAAGCTGGACAAACGGACAAACAAACAGACGAACGGACGAACGTACGCACAGACCAGAAAAACATAATGCCAATAAATGGAGCATTAAAAACATTAATAATACATACGAATATTTGGTAATCGAGCCCATGTGTATGGTTCCAGAGGAAGCAGATTAAAATCTTAATTTGTCTTGATATATGCAGGCGGAAACACTTTTTAAATAGAACAAAAGAATCGAAGCTCTGTGTTTATCGAGAAAGCGATAAATGTTAACTGTAATGTTTGATATAGTAACAAAATTTTAAAAAGTTAATAGAAACAAATAAAACGACAATTTTCTTATTTTAAAAACACCATTTGCATAAGTTTTCAATGTATCTATTACATAGTAATGCAAAACAATAAGATATCAAGTCGACGACATGGTTCTTATCGGGGCCTTTTATAGCTGACTATGCGGTATGGGCTTTGCTCATTGTTGAAGGCCTTACGGTTACCTATAATTGTTAATGTTTGTGTCATTTTGGTCTTTTCTGGATAGTTGTCTCATTGGCAATAATACCACATCTTCTTTTTTATATATAGTATCTAAAGTTGGATGTAGAAAATGCATAACCTCCGATTTTTTTTTATCACGGACGGAGAACATATCAATCTTTTAGTTCAGAAATTTTCGTGTCTGCCCTTCCATTATGTGAATCAAGAAAAAATTCCCCAAAACAGGTAACGATTGTATCGAAAAGAGAAAAATCGAGTGCACCTTTTTATGTTAAGGCATGTTTGGGGTGTATATTTTGTCTTTAAAACGTACAAAGCAAAAGTATTTTATATAGCATCTCGCTTCAGATTTTATCATTATTATATATCAAAGCTACAGGTTGACTTTATAACGTAAAAAAATGACAGTACGAAAAGATGAAATATATGGGTCAAGTGAGATACCTATCTAATGAATCACAAAAACAGAGTAGGTGTGTTCGAATAGCTATTGTTTCTATACTTGACGACAGTCTTTTAATTTGGATGATGAAAATGGATATCTTCGAAAAAATATGATTTTCTTGTGTGTGATAATTAGGGTTTATAATCTTCAACCACTGAAAATGTTTAGTCTGCCCTTCCACGAAATATTTAATTAGAATTTTTTAAATGCTTAAGAATTTTCAAAAATTCCATCTGACATCCGAACAGACAATATTTTTAAGTTGAATCAATGCAGACAAGATCATTAACTAATGCTCATTAGCTAGTAGATACATTTGTCTTTTAAAATATAACTTACATATAACGATCGATCGTAATGGTGCTATGTGGATAAATTTATCAGTTTTCAAGAGCAAAATTGGCAGAGCGTCATCCCTACAATGGCTTCCATTTCTACGATTGTGAGCATGAACTGGCGTAATCACTAATGGGGAGATAATTTTGAAGAAGTAGAATCCTGACTGTATGAATAACATTTCTGTATATATACAAATTGACAACGTTCCGCCTTGTGATACGCTTTTCGTACAATACTATTTTAAGGATCTACTTTGCTGGAGCTCAACTTCACTCGTTTATTCGAATGATATTTTCAAAATATTTCTGTTATTTTATTTGCACGACAAAATGAAAGACTATATAATATCAATGGGTGTACATGCAATTTTTTGGCATTTTTAAAAATGTGTGTTTATTATATGTCATTAAAAGGAATCCCAGAAACAAACAAAAATCTTTTGTCGAGCAGTTGAAGGCTGTGCACCCCATTTTTTTTTTTATTATGCTTGTAAGGTGTCATTTGATCGTGCTTTTGTGGCATGTTTTCCCTTCCTGTTCATTTGCATGTCTTTTGGCAATCATTTGATACAAAAAGATAGTTATATAATTACGGATATTTCTTAGAATTGAGGGTCATCCTTTAAAAGTTACGGTCATCATTTACAAATTACGGTCATCTTAATAGCAGTTACGGTCAGCCTTGTTATGAATCGCTGATTCTGTTACGGTCATCTCGATTATGATTTACGGTCATCTTGGCGATTTTTTCAAATCGAATTTCCCGTTTCATGCACATTTCTCAGAAGTAATTAGTGATTTCCAAGTGATTCTTTTATAAATTTACATCGTTTCAATGTATAATTTGTAAAGAAAATGATATAGAAACACTTTAACAGACAATACAGAAACTGACCTAATTTTCCATCCGACATCTTGGGATGACCGTGAATGCAGTTACGGTCATCAGCTTTACCCCAGTGGACAGTTGTACCCAACTAACAAATTATAATTTAGGTCTACTCACTTTTCATTTAATGAACAGGCCTCCTGAAAATACAAAGGATTATATTTTGTTTACTGTGTTATCTCCCCTTAACTGCTTAATTGGGATTTTATTACTTTCATAAAAACTATTTCGTTTGTGATAAAATTTTTAAACATTTCCATTTCTTTTCTTGAAATTTATAGGTCAATTGTGAATTTTATTTTAGATATATCTACTTCTTTTCTTGAAATTTTAAAGTTTAATAATAGGACAAGTGTACTTGATAAATTTGAAACTTCTTTTTCACTAAAAATAAATATCATAATAATTGATAATTTTAAAAAATACTGCAAATTACTATCAAATATGAAACGAAGTTTAAAAATTTGTTCCTGTACATGATGTTTATTGTACTAATTAAAAATAAAGTACTTACCTCAAGGAATTCTGGGACATTTTCTTTGAGAAGTTCTTTTGCAAAGTTTTGTAGTGCTTGAGATGACCCCTGTATTCTTTCAATGGCTTTTACCATATCTTCCATGTCATTTTGTCGAATTCTTTCTTCATATTCAAGGTCAGCAAGAAAAAAATTCCTTTTATTTTCTATTTCGGCCATTAAAGCATCACAATGCATATTTATTTCGTCTCTTCTTCTATTTATAGCTTGCTGTTAAATAGAAAATATAGAAAGTTACATTTCTGCATAATGACTTCTCAACCACAAGAGACATATAAATACAAGAGATAAAAACCTAGGTAGCATCTATTCCTGTCAAGCTCCTCTTGCGATCTCATTTAAAATGTTGAAGAGCAAAATTACCAAAAATATACAAATTACTCAGAAATCCTCTACATTTTTTATCTGTACATAAAAAATGAAGTTTGAATTTTTTTGGATAAAAATATATGTCTTTTAAAATTCAAATGTAATATTTGTATCAATTCTTTGAAAACTAAAGAAAAAATAGAAGGAGTTATCTCCCATTACAAACCATTTTGCAAACTGGATATGACAATTTCCATATTCATAAGATGTTGCATTATATACATGTGCTAGCTGCTCATGTATAAATACTAGAATTATGCATTTTATCACTTTCCCATATCATTTATCATGTCAAAAGAGATTCAAAAGATCACATGCATGAGAGGAGGAATTCAAAAAACAAGATTTGAATCTATCTAGTAAGTCAGATAATAAGCATTGTCATTTTTTAAATCTGTGAGAGAAAATTTACAAAAATCATATTGCATCATGATCATGATATAAAATAATCTTTGAAATTAAGCAATATATCATTGTGTTTTTGAAACTGTTTCTTTTTTTTGTCATGGGCTTAAGTGGCCTGGTTTTCATATACAGCAATCACTACCCTGCCTGTCAACACTAAGGTTGTATGTTTGAAACCATACATTGTAGGTGCATTTACAGCGGATTCTATTGAGTGTGTAGTGAAAGGTAATATCTTTGGTTAGCTTGCTTGTTAGCTGAACCGTGAAGTCATTATTAGGTCAGGTATACTACCCGCCTTTCGAAGTAGCATAGTCCAACATACAGATTAATAGGTTTTCTGTCGGACTAGGCTATTCTTAAAGTAGGGTAGTTTACCTAACTTAACAATGACTTCACGGTTCAGCTAACAAGCAAGCTAACCAAAGATATTACCTTTTGCTACACACTCAATGGAATCTGCTGTAACTAACTTTTTTGACTGGGAATGCTAACTTTCCCTGCTGACATTTACTGGTTTTTAATGGTACATTTTCTTTATCAATAAAAACTCATAACTGGCCAACGCAGTATAGTCGAGCATGCTGAAATTGGTGTTAAAAACAAACAATTAATCAATCTATTTTCTATCAAATTATACTTTGATGAATATAGAAGTCATCCTGATTAAGAACTAATAGTTATAAGATGTGGTATGAGTGCCCATGAGATACCTCTTCATCTAAGTCACAATTTGTAAAAGTAAACCATTATAGGTCAAAGTAATACCTACCTGCATATCTTTTAGGTTATCTCTTTGGCATTTTAATGAAGTTGTAACATGTGCTTGAGTGTTGTCTAGTTTGGATAAACTGTTGTTTAAAGAAATCTGAAAAAAATAAGTAGAAAATAAATTGAGTTATCTCCCATTCACAGATTGTTTCATTTATTCAGATGTCACATCACCAATTCAAAATCTGTATATATTTAACCATCTTTAAACACAATTTTTGCATCTCTCTATACTGTAAATTCAGAAATTATTGCGTGCATTTATTATTGCGATTTTGTCATTTTACACTTGAATGCGATTTTAATTTTTACGATTTTGAGAAAAGTCATGCTTAATTCTGTTGAAATATTACAAAATGCGAGTTTTAATTATTGCGTTTACAACTCAGTCGCATTATTCGCAATAATAAAAACCTCGCAATAATTTCTGAATTTACAGTATATCTTACTTTAAGAGTTTAAACTTAGTACATAAAACCAGTGTTATCAGGGGCGGATCCAGCCATTTTAAAAAGGGGGGTTCCTAACCCAGGACAAAAGGGGGGGTTCCAATTACATGTCCCCATTCAAATGCATCGATCGTCCAAAAAAAAGGGGGGGTTCCAACCCCCGGAACCCCCCCTCTGGATCTGCGCCTGGTTATTAACTACTATAAATATGAGAAGAAGTGGGTCTACTTTGAGACAAGGGAGGATGACATGAAATTCTCATTCAAAAAGTCAATCTAATAGAATCATTTTATTTGTAACTAACCTTAATAATAAGAACAACATAATAATATTTTGAAAAAGGTGACAGTGTCAGTAAGGATGAACGGTTATTTAATGAAATCTGAAAAATTATTAGAAAATAAATAGAGTTATCTCCCATTAACAGATTTTTCATTTTTATTCAGGTGTCACACCACCAATTCCAAATCACTGTATATATATTCAACCTTTAATCTTTATATATGATTTTTACAGTTGTAGCTTTCTTGAAACTTAAGGTTAGAATTTAACTTAATACATGTGTATTTATTTCTTATCAGATCTGTAAAATGGTTTTTGTGTAAATTCATTTAACAATTGCTAGTTTGCGTTCAACAAGACAATAACATCAAAACACATTATTATATCAGATAAGGACTACCATTATGTTTCCAAAGTATATATATGTATGACTTCAGTGTTTGTTTTTTTTATTTGATGTTTCTTTTTTTATGATTATTAATTGTCATGACAAAGGACATTAGCAGTATGAAATCATAGCAAATCTAATTTTTGTAATTACCTTTAAATCTGAATATGCATCTTCAATCAAGATTATGCTATGTCCTCTATGGCACTCCATACTTTTACATTTTGTACAACATGATTGTGAACATTCCGAACAATATAAAGTTAATTTCTCTTTATGTAATGAGCACTTTCCTGAATGAGAAAACGTCTGTATGGATTCAGTCTTTTTAATGAGATCTGTTCTTGGTTCCACAATTTCGTGACATGAATACGGCTCTCTCGATGGATGAGAATGTCTAAAGCACCTGCTGCAATATGAAGAGCAGCAATCAAGGCAAGATTTTTTGGCAAGTTTTTTCAGTGACGAATCACAATGCTGGCATAAAATAGGACTTTCAGCAATTTCTTCTATAACTGTTTGAACTATATGTTCCTCGACAGGTGAAGAAGATTTTTGTTTTTCTTTCTCTCCTTTCCGTTGGTCTTCTTTGTATCGACATATTATATTTTCAAGGGCTAGAACTCTTGGTAGACTACTAATTCCTCCACTAACATAACAGTTATCACGACACACAGGACAGCGAATGAAATTAAAATCAAACAGGTGTTCGGCACATGGTTCTCGACATAAAACATGAGAACACGGAAGTATGATTGGATAAGAATATAATTCTAAACAGACTGGACATTGAAGATCATCATCGACATCCATCTTTATGTTTCGGGTTGAATTGCTAGACTTGCAGGATTTTGACTGTTGTGCAGATGTGGCAGGGTTGGTTGGCCAGTCTATGCTCGACCACAAAGCAGCATTGTTGTTCTAAAAATATAAATAAATAAAAAAGCATCAGTAATAAAGACAGATTGTTTGTTTCCTGCTAATTTGTTGTTTGATGAAACCTGAAAAATAATTTTGAAAAATAGAGTTATCTCCCATTAACAGTTTGTTCATATGTATTCAAGTGTCACTCTACCATTTCAAAATCTCTATATATTCAATCATCTTTAAATAAAAATGTATCTGTAATTACCTTTAAGTTAGATTTTATATATAAATTGTGAAACTACTATGAATATTGGAAGAAATGATATGTTTTTAATTTAACTTTTGAAGTCAAACTTGTTAAACACCCCTAAATAAAGTATCTATAGTGAAAAACTGTATTTTCATGGATTATGTGATTTCAAGCCCTTCTGCCATTTAGCTGTAATACACTGTTAAAGTTTTTATAGATAAATTTTATGCCACAGCTGAAATTGTTCGATTAGAATTTATATGTATGACTTTTCGAGAAAGTTATACCACTCTGGCCGGGCCAAAATCTGATATTTTACAAATGTTTCTTTATTTGAATCACAGCTTATGTTTTCTACCCCAGACATTATATAAGATTGGTTTGGCTATATTTGGCAAAACTTCTCAGAATTTTAGGTTTTAACTCAACTTCATAATATGACTTGAACTTCAACTGTTTTAATCCAAGCCCCACTGAACAGTCATTAGACTAAACATGTGAATGGCATACTGAATTACATGAGCAAGGTATCTTCTACATGTTTTTTACTGATCTTTTGGCAAGGTGCACTTAAAAAGCTTGTTTAAAATTCATAAAATTGTACCTATTACTTTACATGCACAACTTTCATAAAAACTCTCACTATCTCCTATTACAAATCCTTTAAACATGTTAAACAGTAAGTTTAGAGTGTGACAAGAGGGAATTCATTACATAAAAACTAGCGCTATCTTCAATTATGCACCCTTTAAATATGTTAAACAGTAAGTTTAGAAGGTGACAAGAGAGAATTCATTACATAAAAACCTAGCACTATCTTCAATTATGCACCCTTTAAACAAGAAGTAAGTTTAGAAGGTGACAAGAGAGAATTCGTTACATTTAATTGACAGGTTACTTTAGTTATATCATACAACAAGGGTGTGAAGAGGATTTAATAACGATTACCTAAAGATTTATTATTGACAAAATATCTTTGTACCTACGATTCTCTGATATTTTTATCATTAAAAGTTAATATAAACTGTCCATAAAGATAGGCTACTGCTATTTTAATAAAACGTAATTCAATACTGTAATATATTTAGTATCTTATACCTGTCTTGAGCAATATAAAATGAGGGAGAAGATACATTTATGATTTCTAAGTATTCTAAAATAAGCCTGAATCCAGATGGAAAATACATTTCTGCACAGTTTGACCTGGGGAGACTTCCCAGGCCCATCTAGATCAGCAGATAAAATCATTCAAATTACAAGAAGCATGCATATATTTATTTCTTTTGTTGGTTGCTGGATGTCCATGTAGTGACAAATATTTCATGCATCTTTGAAGAAAACAAATTTTATTATAAATGCATTAGGTCAGTCCTGTAATACAAGCTCTGGGTGCAAAATAAAATATATGTTCCTCCACTGCTTAAATAACTTGAAATAACATATCTTATGCTTTTTATGACTTTAAAGTTTCATTTTACATGGTAAACTAAAGTTCATGCAGAAAATAAGTAAAGTATACATTCACCTACCATATACAATGCTAAATCAACAGAATCATCCATTATCAATGAAAATGTTCCTTAAAAAACACCACACAAAGTAAGAATTGCTTATCAAATCTTTCCATTAACATATGGCACAGCTAAATTCATTTTGAAAGTCTTCCAATTGATAAACTCTGGCAATACACAGTTTAACTGTAATCCAGTTTAATCAGCTTAAGATTAAAGTTAACACTATTTCACAGTGGATTTTAAGTTTGACATATGTCTGCTTGCATGTATTATAATCAATTTACTTTTCTTATAATCAATACATAAAGGAAACTAAAAATTAAATACACAAATAGTCTTTATGTACAGAAACAGTATCTGATATAAGAATGGAGAAATATCAATTTTTATGTTTCAGAGTTTAATGAAAATCAATAGTTTAAGCAATTTCCTTTACAAAACTAGAATTAAGACTTTATAAAATTAGATGACTTGGCAGAATTCAATATCAATTAATAGAGTCGTGGGTTATTTGTCAATGAGACAGTAACCCAAATATACGTAACACGTGAAATCCAAATATAGAGATATAAGAAGATGTGGTATAAGTGCCAATGATACAACTCTCTATCCAAGTCATAATTTAAAAAAAAATAAACCATTATAGGTCAAAATTAATTAAGGTCTTCAACATGGAGCCTAATGACTGACACTCGATGATGCATGCTATAAAGGGCCCCAAAAAATTACTAGTGTAAAACCATTAAAACGGAAAAACCAACAGTCTAATCTAAAAAACGAGAAACGAGCACCTCTTAAAACAAAGCACATGATTACAAACGACAACCATCCAACATCAGATTTTATTTTATTGTAAAATAGGTGTCTTTTTGTGATTCTAAGATCTAACATTTTAGATTAAAGCTGCACTTAAAAATTTAGATAAAAATCAATAAATCTGTTATTTGAAGTTGTTGCAGAAATCTTTCAAATATGCAAAAGAAATCTGCAGTATATATATTTCAGAGCATGTTAAGGTAGTGTATAAAAAGAAATATCGACATACCTCACAATTCTGAGATTTTCCTATTTTTTACTTGAAATAAGTCCAATTAAGCTAACAGACGAATTTTTTATACAGATATAAGAAGATGTGGTATGAATACATTATGAGACGACTCTCCATCCAAGTCACAATTTATAAAAGTAAACCATACTAGGTCAAAGTAGGAACACAGAGCCTTGTTGCCCCTTTTTCATTTAAGAAAACTGCAACCAAATCTTAATTCAACTTTTAACTGTTAAAATCTCACCAGTTTGCATGCTGCTAACATTGAGGTGCATTTATAATAGAATTAAAAGGCAATATTATCATACATGAAATTTATTATTCAATTTCATTCTATGGAGGTAAATTTCATTAAAATACCCATTCAGAAAGTAAAAAGAAATCATAAGATAAAAAATTTATATCATATTTTAAATAAAATAAATATACGTTCAAATTAAATTCAATTCATTTTGCACCTATAGGAAATAAACAAACCATTTAAAATTGTATAGAAATTCATAACAAAACCTCAAATCAAAGTTATACCTTTAGTGAAATTTAAAAGCAATAAAAATCTTTTTTGAACTGATACCAAATTTAATCTAATAAACATGTTTTAACAGTTATCAAAAAGTCCAACTTTTCAAACAAACTTTCTTAATGATTCGAAACTGATGTAAGGGAAAACTTTTAAATAATATGATTTAAAATCTTATTTTGTGATCTAAAAGTTGAACATTTCATTTTTGCACTTTTTTTAAATGTCAAATATATAATACCTGTTACCAGCCTCCAGACTGAAAAGTTGGGTAAAATTAGTTTATTTTCTTTACGTTTTACATATTCTTTTCACTAATAAAAGGAAATAATCTGGACTTCAAAGACATTACATATAATGCTTACTACACATTTCAGGACATTGATGCTGCTTAACCAAAATGTCCATCAGATGTAACAAATTAGAAAAGGGAGGGAGGCAGGGGACACAACTTCTTTTTTTTTTGTCTATGGGAAATAACTTAACAGTATTCTAGGTCAGATTCATAATTTAAAAAGAAAACACTTAATTCATATATTAGTAAATTACAATGTGTGTTTTGATTTGCAAAGCAGTCATAATATTCAGAAATAGTTTTGTGAAAAACAAAATCCCAAAATAAAGATAACATCAGAAATTATTACATTTCCAAGTAGTCTTATTATAAATGCTTAATTTTTCTTGTCCTGAACAATGCATGAATTATCTGTCACTGTACTTAAAATAAAAAATAATCATTTTAGTATTCATTTCTTGCGCATGGTACCTTTCAAATCCACTGCATTTGTTTGCACAGGTCCTAAGTCAAAAACATGATGTTCAGAGGTTGTTTGTTGATGTGGTTCATAGATGTTTCTCGTTTCTTATTTTTTTATATGGAGAAGCCACTTGGTTGTTCTGTTTAAATTATTTTACACTTGTCATATTTTGGGCCCTTTATAGCTTGCTTTTTCAATCTGCACCTCCATGTTGAAGACTTACAGTACTTTGACGTATTATGGTTAAATTACTTTTACAAATTGTGACTTGGATAGAGAGTTGTCTCATTGGCACTCATACCACATCTTACTATATCTATTTAAAATACAAAGCTATCAATTGATATCCAAGATATACCTTGTGACAATCAAAAGCACTGGATGTATTTAAAATACAAAGCTATCAATTGATATCCAAGATGTACCTTGTGACAATCAAAAGCACTGGATGTTGAAAGCCCATATTTCCAACAATAGTCTTATCATTATTCTGTTTATTAGAGAGTATACAGTATCTACCAATTTCACCTGATCAGGCTATATTTTAATTTTCAATGCAAGTGACTTTAATCATAGAATATGATGTTTATATTGATTATTTAAATAGTGATGCTACCAGCCTATTCTATGTTTGAACATCACAAATCAATAAATATGAATTGACTTCAATAACATTGTGCAAACTTAGTAGTTCAATACAAAAATCTGCATGTATTACATTAAAAAGTATAGAATATTCAATAAGATGCTCGGCCTCACCTTAGTTCTTATAAAAATAACTTATGCTCCCTCACCTTAGTTCTTATAAAATTAACTTATGCTCCCTCACCTTAGTTCTTATAAAATTAACTTATGCTCCCTCACCTTAGTTCTTATAAAATTAACTTATGCTCCCTCACCTTAGTTCTTTTAAAATTAACTTATGCTCCCTCACCTTAGTTCTTATAAAATTAACTTATGCTCCCTCACCTTAGTTCTTATAAAATTAAATTATACTCCCTCACCTTAGTTCTTATAAAATTAACTTATGCTCCCTCACCTTAGTTCTTATAAAATTAAATTATACTCCCTCACCTTAGTTCTTATAAAATTAAATTATACTCCCTCACCTTAGTTCTAATAAAATTAACTTATGCTCCCTCACCTTAGTTCTTATAAAATTAACTTATGCTCCCTCACCTTAGTTCTTATAAAATTAACTTAACTTGTAAATTCTGTGAAAGATAAAAGCTAGGTCAATACCAACCAGAAAAAAATAAGGAAAACTAAAATGATTTTTTAAGTGCAGTGGCAAATATTTCATGCATTGTTCAGGACAAGAACAAATTAAGCAACCCTTCAAATAAATAGGTGCTGTAAATTTTGGTTGTTGTAAATTGAGGGTGAGACATAAATACTACCACTGGAGAAAGAGATGATTTTTTTCAGAATAAAATGTTACTAAAAAATCACAGTACTAAACAAGTTAAAATACTGATTCTGAGACTATTTTTTTTAAACTAAAATTTTAACATCTTCAAGTCCATAGTCATATTTTGTACGTTTCTAAAAATTTAAAAACCAAAAGAAGATGCACATTTGACTTTTATCAATACTCATCCATAACACACGTACATCAAAGAATTTACACACACAAAATCAAATTTTAATTTGAAAAGTCATCCCGTCCTAAGTCACATATTGTAAAATATATCCAAAACTTAAAATTCATTTCACTGTTGTCATAAAACTAAGTACCATTATAATTGTTTCTTTTAAAGTTTAACAAGTAAAAGCTCCGAGAGATGATCACAAACACTTAAAGGATTAGATATATTGTATACAAATAAAGGTATTCTATCGGTAAGAGGTTTTGTCAACATTTTACGGCTATTATAGCTATAAAGATCATTCTGTGTCTATATGAAAAGAAAACTCGATAGGATATAAAAATATTATGGTTACCAAGTCACTAAATTTAAAGTCAACAATTTGAGATGATGTAAAGGAGAAGAGGGCAGACTTTTAAAGCTTTAACAATATGTTAACGGAGATTAAGAGCCATTATATCTAAATCTGGTTTGGGCTTGCCTCAGGACTATTTTAAGTTTTGTGTGAACTTCAAGGTCAAAGGATAAAATGAATGACACTTATGCTTCCATTTATCATAAAAAAAATTATGTTTGTTTGAATTTACTGTACCATCCATGTTTTAAGTTACATTTTTCCATGTTTTAAGTTACATTTTTCCATGTTTTAAGTTACATTTTTTCCATGTTTTAAGTTACATTGTTTCCATGTTTTAAGTTACATTTTTTTCATGTTTTAAGTTACATTTTCCCCATGTTTTAAGTTACATTGTTTCCATGTTTTAAGTTACATTTTTTCTTGAAGATTGAATCGATAATTCAATGTCTTGAGAAAATAAAGTCGGTCAATGTCTTTGGGACAAGAACTAATTTAGCCATTGACCATACAATGTGTTATAGTGCTGTTTTCAGTTTGCATCCAGAATGTTAAGGTGGTACCCAACACTACAGGGAGACAACTCTGTAAAATCAGCAGAACGTTTTAATGACGTTGTGTTGTAAAAGGAATATTAAGCTTCTCAATGATCAAAATTGATGTTTGTCAAACTGCTATATAACCAGTGTAATTTTTCTGACAAAACGGTTGGTTCAAAAAATATTTAATTTCTATATTTTTGTAAAAGGGTCAAAGTAAATAGTTTGACAACATTTTATGAAAATTAAACGAGCCAAATTAATTTTAGTGAAAGTGTTGGGTACCACCTTAAAACTACAGATAAATCAAGAGGTGATTCAGTTACTGGGAGCATAATAAAGATTTCAGGTGTATTTTTACAGAGACAGCAACCCACCAACACATATAACCAAAGATATCTGGAGGCCTATGTCAACATACTGTCAGTCTTTAACAAAAGACATGTGTCTGAATTAACAATTTCAAAGCTTTGTTATCAAGACCAAATTCTCTAGGAATTGAAAATCATTAAAATAATACAAAACATAGAACCTCATGGGCTCCAGAGGCTCCTGTTCTGGGACTTTTAGGAATAAACTGAAACACAACACTAAAAGACTGTTTGGTGAACACAGACCTATTAATAACACGATGTGTCCTTAAGTGTACTGAAGCATCACTTTAACCATGCTTAGTGTTTTAATACAAAACACTAAATGATGATAAATTTGGTAAAGGCAACATGAATAATTCATCAGTTTAAGCATAAAAGATGCCATACGCCACTGGTATGCATAAAACTGAGCATGAACAATGAGTCTAACAATAATCCCTTCTTAAGCACCATTCGGGACATACTAAGTGTTTAAACGTCTTATGATGTTTCAATATTTACAAAAGATATTACATAGATTCTTCAAAACATACAATGTCTATGTCCTTAAGCCTATAATGGGTTGACATAAGGACTTAACATTTTTGAAAGAATAAAAAGTGTATGCATACAAATATTCGGTACCAATATTATATTTACCAAACGTATACTATAAAGAAAATTTGTTAACTTTTCATAGCACAGAAATTTTGCATGAACCTTAAATATACAATTGTAAACGTCTATATTTCTTTTTTTTTCTAAACTTGAAGTTTGGTTTTTATTGATTTAAGATAAATCAGACTCGTGTTCTGCAATATGTAAATTAGAATAATATTTAAGCCTATGAATCTTTTAATTAAGGTAATGTCAGGGTACCCGAATTGCACCCATTTGGACAGTTTTTTAACCTACGTTTATTTATACTTCAGACACACGTTTTCATCATATGTTTATTTTGTAGATATATCATTATTCATTGTATATGGTTTCACCAATTTAATTTTGAATCCATATGGAATCATAGAATAAACGGCTGCGCCATGAGCACATGATACGCCCGACGTCTTGTGTGGAAGTTTTATGCAATAATCATAAATAGTTTCTGAGAAAGTTTTAAGCAATAACCATATATTGTTTTTGAGACACGGCGGGACATGTGAAACCCCCAACCCTGTTTTTTTTTACAAAAAAACTAAATATCACTAAAATAAAATTTTGAATCAAAACCAAAATGTATACAGATCTTTAGATTAATATAACAAAGAAGTGTGTAAAGTTTTAAGCAATATTCATAAATTAATTTTGAGATACGGCACGACATGTAAAAAAAACCTCCCCTGTTTAACAAAATACTCAATAACTCCAAAATAAAGTTTTGAATCATCACCCAAAAGTATACAGATCTTTAGATTAATATAACAAAAAAGTGTGTAGAGTTTTAAGCAATAATCATAAATTGTTTTTGAGATACGGCACAACGTGTAAAAAAAACCTCCCCCTTTTTTACAAAATACTCAACAACTCAAAAATGAAATTTTGAATCATCACCAAAAAGTATACAGATCTTCAGATTATTATAACAAAGACATGTGTAAAGTTTTAAGCAATAATCATAAATCATTTTTGAGATATGGTGCGACATGTAAAAAAACCCTCCCCCTTTTTTACAAAATACTCAATAACTCAAAAATAAAATTTTCAATCATCACCAAAAAGTATACAGATATTAAGATTAATATAACTAAGAAGTGTTTAAAGTTTTAAGCCATAATCAAGAATTGTTTTTGAGATACAGTGCGACATGTGAAAAAAACACACCCCTGTTTTAGTTACAAAGTGCCGTAACTCAAAAAGTTTTAATCTTATTTTCACCAAAAAGTATACAGATTGTTTGACCATCATAAGAAACAACTATATTAAGTTTCATGAAATTTGGATAAGTCGTTGTCAAGTTACGGTGCAACATGTTTACGCCGGACAGACAGACGGAGGGACGGACAGACACCGGACATTTGTATACCATAATACGTCCCGTCAAAATTTTGACGGGCGTATAAAAATTGGTCTAAACAGACCTCCAAACCATCAATGATTCTGAAATGAGGAGTACCCAAATTGCATCCATGCTTAAATTTGCATCGTCAAAAGTATAATAACAGAGCTTTTGTTTAATTTTTTCAAATATTTTAAACAATTGGATATAAGTCCATGCTTACTCTTCGTTTTTTAAGGAAAGGATACTTGTAACATATTGAGTTTGCTCATTTTGAAAAGATGACATTTTGATGACGTCGCATGGTGACGTTTCAGTAGATTTTGCTTTTTCAGTAAACACTTCATCTGTTGATAAATACTATGAACAATTTGTGCTTATCTAAATATTTTTACCTATGTTGAAAGACGTGCATAGTATCAAACTATAAAACTGCTATTTTCGCTAAAAAGGTGCAATTTTGGTACTCGTTGCAATTTGGGTACCGTTACGTTATATGTATATTATATGAAAAGTTTCTGATCTTTAACAAATTTCAGGGAAAAAGACATAGTTAGACTTTTTCACAAAGTGTCCATTAGAAATTTAATAGGGTCAGCATGACCTTTATAATTGCCAAGAGTTGTCAGATCTTAAGCCGCTTTTGATCAATAAAAAAACTCCAATGTATTTTATAAATTATCATTTTCATAAATTGGAATAAAAGTAATTTCATAGAAAACAAAGTACAATTGATATGATTTACACTTTTAAGGTACATTTTCTAAAGAGACAATTTGACAAATCAAAAAGATCATAACCTTATATAATTGCTCAGCATTGTCAGATCTTGTTTTACATCAATATAAAAAACTTTAAAGTATATATATATATATCATAAATTTCATTTTGTTTTACATCAATATAAAAAACTGTAAAGTATATATATATATATATCATAAATTTTCATTTTTATAAATTTTCAAAATTTCATTTTATAGAATGAATTACATCTGTAAGATTATAGCTTTTGAATTTCAAATATTTTTTCTAACAGTAGATAAAATGTAAGTAAATTTTAACCTACCTTACCTTTCAGTCAAATGTCATGAATGTATACTAAAGAGTCATAGTCCTAATCTGTATCTATAGTAAAACTGTAAAACTTAAGATTGTTCACATATCAGTTTTGTTTGTTTCTCCATTCAATGAGAAATGCCATATCTTATACTGTAAATTTTAAATTAAACTTTTCAAATCTGTATGTATTATAATAGATCTGAAGTGGTTTATTACGGGGGTCGAAATCTCTCTCGGTATGATGTTATAGTTTGATAAGGCAGTATGTTGAACAATACTTTTACGAATCTGATGTGGGTAATATTACGGGTGCCTTAATCTTTCTCGGTATGATGTACCTTGATAAGGCAATAAGTTGAACAATACTTTCTCGAATCAGATGTGGGTAATATTACAGGTGCTTTAATCTCTCGACATAAGATGTAGCCTGATAACCCAATATATCGAACAAATTACTTTCTCAAACAGAGCTAGCTAGGTGAAGTTCAATTGGCGGAATAATAACGGTTTATCTTACGATTATTAGTCACAATGTTTGTTCAATAAAAAGTGAAAAAGTAAATTGTTTGACTTGGTAAAAATAAAATAAAATGGAAATGTGACTGCATTTAACTGATCTTTTGATAAATTACAATTGGTGCATGATTCAACCTGTGATAAAAGTTTTATGAATTTGTTATAACTGGGAAATTATTCTAACTGATGATTTTCAAGATATAACACACAAGGAGGGCATGTCAAGTTTTCTCCTTTGAATAAAATAAATATAAAATTAAAGGTATTTGATGTGGGTGGGGAGGGGGGGGGGGGGTGTCTGAATATTTAAGAAAAATCAAAATCAAACGATTTATAATAGTAATAGTTGAATAAACACCTAATTTGCCTGAAAGCTTAGTGTCTTATATAATGAACTGAAATTTTTAACTACATAATACTTAAAGAAACAACATATAACAATTTACATGATTTTTTTTATATGTTACGTTTAAAAACATTTTTTTCATTTTAATATTATTGAACATTGAAAATAGTAGATCTGTTTGAGCCAACATTAATTTAAAAGTGCCAGTGGCGGATCCAGAACTTTGTAACAGGGGGAGGGGCACCTACTGCCATAACGAAAGGTGGATCCGCCTATGAGAACATTCTTATTATAGCGAAAGTAAAGTTGATTCCAAACCGTTCTCTATGAAATGCAAAAATAAAATTCTCCTTAATTTTATTAGTATTTTAATTTTTGTACATGCAACGCTTATCTCCCCTGATTTTAGTTCAGAAGCAGGAAATGCTACATTGTATATGGTTTTAGGCAAACTTATTTGTGCATTTTGTTGCATAATGTAGCTGTAAACTACAAAATGTAACTTAATTTGGTGTTTTAAGACTTTTCTATCCAAAATCACTCTGAAATAGTGTTGTAATTAGGTCTTTCCACTTTTCTGTGGAAAGACCTATTGTTTTTCTTCTGATTATTTTTTTTTTTTTTTTTTTCTTCCGCCTTATTTTGTTCTTGCGATAAACATTTGTTTCGCAATATGTCACTTAGATATTTGGTATATGATATCGAACAGTTTATGCGCTTTTGAAATTTACCCTGCGTAAACGAATACTTTTCTTTGTAGGAGTTATCTCCCCAAACACTGTTTTCCTTGTTAGCGCATCTCCTTCGCAACCGTAAAATATTATGACAAATTTATTTTACAAAATTGCTCGTTATATCCTTCGCATGATTTGTCCTATTTTGACCGAAGTGATATGAACGCTCCATATGAGAGTTATTTCCCCTTATGCATTTGATATAAGTGATATGCATTTCTATCTTGTAAACCATAAGTGCTAAAGACCAAGGATCTTTTGATTTGAGGTCCTTGGTCCAAAAAAATAAAAATTAGGTCAAGGTCAAAGGTCATGGTCATATTCCAATTTTTGAATTTGGCTTATTTCCACTAATTTCAAGAAACTGTATAAGATATCGACAAATTATTTTTTCTAAATTGTTAGTTGCGACATGTTGTAACACGTAAATTTTGATTGCAAGGGTACGTTGAATGTAAAAGTGAGTTTTCTCCCCTCTTGTATTTAAAAATACGTGTATGGTGATATAACTGATTAACCAAATATAATTAAGTCCTATGGTCTTTTGATTTGAGGTCCTTGGTTTATGACCTTGAAATTGATCTCAAGGTCATAGATTAATTTGACGTTCCAGTTTTTGACCTTTGCTTTCAGCTCATATTTATACATGATATATCCATGAGACTTTTGGCGAAAGGTATCAAACCATCCCCGGCGAGAAGAAATTCATGACTTCATGAACTATCATGAATGGTTCGTGAATGTTCATGAATGGTACATGAAAATTCATAAATAATTCATAAATGAAGGTTCATGAATTTAATTCATGAACTGTTCATTAAAAGTATTTTATGAATGTTCATGAAGTTTTGATGAATCACTAGCTGCTCATAAAAATTCATGAAATGTTCTTTAAAAGTATTTATGAATGTTCATGAAGTTTTGATGAATCACTAGGTGTAACATTTATAACTTACATCACACGTATAAATAAGTATCATAGGTACCGTTTCGACCATTTAGAGTAGAACATTTTACCTAATTATTCGTGAAATATCATAAATGTATGGTGTTTTTATTTTTTTATTCCTGCAAAATAAAAAAATAAAATAAGATGAAATAGAAGTTGTAGCTGTATTTTAAGATAGATATTATATACAAAACTAAAATTTTAAAAGGAAAACGTATATTTTAATGAAAGTGAAATACATTTTCAAAACATTCTCAAACACCCATATTAAGGGGAAGTAACTCTTGTGATTTTAAATTTCTACAAACCGGCAAACCCCGCAAATCGGCTGTTTCCGTAGTCCAACGGTCGACCGATTTTGAGAAGTTCACTGAAATACCATAACAGGGACGAATCAACTTCGGGCCGATATTATATGGGACGAGATTGACACCTTGACTTAAACGCACTTGCAAATATGACGTCATATGATTACGCTGGATAACAAAAATGGAGAATCCAAACGCAGATGTTTTCAGATAAGTATTTGATTTAACATATAATGATTATGAAATACAATTTGTTGAGGCAATATAAAACATTTAGGATTTTAATCTGAGCAAAACATCAGAAAGTTTAGGCAGACAATAAATTAATGAAGAATGATAAATTGATATATTGTTGTCACATTCATAACAGACATATCGTAATCTGACATGTAAATGGTACATGGGTATATATGATAATCTGATATGTAGAAATTAAATTGTGTGAATAATATTCATCGTAAATTAACTTGGTGAAACGTCAATAATAATTTATAAGTCGCCAGTTTCATCTTCAAGGGTTAAAGAGGGGGGGTACTAAATTTGAGTTTAACTTAAACTTCCAATGCAATTTAAGATGCATAATGCTGTTTCTATTGAATGTATTGCTTCATACAATCATTACCTCTTGAACAATTGATTCTTTGTGGATATTTTTGTACTTTTAGGGGATTAAATATGAGCTGCCAGCAATGATATGAAACAGATTTTATGCAGACTCCATTTTAATACCTTTATTCAGCAATTATTGTTGGAAATACAGAGACAGCAAGTTTTGAATTACAGAAAGGAAGAGAAGTTTATATATCACACATAATTTTTATATTAGTTAATCAGTTTGTGGATTTACCAGTGATAATTCCAGTGGAATCTACTGGAACAATTCATGAACAAGAAAGGTTCATGAACATTTAAGTGTTCATGAACTTCAATGTTCATGAACAATTTATGAACAAAGTTCATGAACAATTCATGAACAAGAAAGGGTTCATGATCATTGTTGTTCATGAACATTTAAATGCTCATGAACCTTTCTTGTTCATGAATTGTTCATGAACATTAAAGTTCATGAACATTACTGTCGATTTTCAGTTCATGAATTGCTCATCAAATGTTCATGAAGATATGATGAACTGTTCATGAAATCTGTTCATGAACAGTTCATGAAATGTTCATGCATATTCATGAATTATTCATTATCATCTCACAGGGGATTTAACCTTGAAAAAAACAACCGGAAGTGACCTTGTGTAAACCGGAAGTAGCTATTTTTGTACTTTATTAATAAAAAAGTATATAGAACCAGATCTTTTTGGAATCAGTGTCAATTAAATATTCAAATATTATCGGAAGTAACATTTTTCAAACCGAAAGTAACAAATTATCTCCCTTATTTAAAAAATATTGTATAGAAACCATATATTTCTGGAATCAGCGTACAATAACCTATCAATTGACGATTGAAATGACATTTTAAACTTAATTTTACAACTTTCATATTAAAATACATTGTTTTCAGTGGAAAGACCTTCAATTGTTCTCTGAACAATTGGTTTTTAATTTTTTAAGGTTGTTGTTATATTCAAAATATGCAAGATATTAGATTTAAAATTTTACATATTTGCAACGATTTATATTCACATTTTTTCAACTTTAAAATAAAAAGCTCACAAAAAGTAGTTTAAAATTATAGAATTTAAAAATCTATTTACTATTATTATCCATTTTATCAAGTCAAACTCATTTCAAATCACAATTTTTTTCACAACAATACATCGTGCATGCACCCCAATTTTTAAACTCAAAATAGACAGAAGCGAAACAAATAATTACCTGGTATTCAAACAGCATCCTAATGTGTTAAAACTTTCACTCTAGGAACCATTTAACTTAGGTCCCATAAAGACTCCCATGTGAATAAATTTAGAAATTCACATGACTTATAGAAGCCAGGTCTTATTCACAGAAAATGTTTTAACTTCACTTTCTATTATAGAATTGTATTAAAAGTAATTTGTATATTTAATGAGTTTAAATATATTCAATAAGTGTTTAATGTGCAGAACGTCAATCAATACATATCTCTTGTTCATACAATACGGGGCTCCATCTAGGTGAAAAATTTGTATTCATGAAGTTCACAAAAACAACATGTAGTACAGTATATTAAATGCTCAATTTTTTTAAGATAACAAATCTTGATTTTCAATGATATTTAGAAGGTGCAGGGGTGGATCCAGCCACTTAAAAAAAAAAGAGGGGGGGGGGTATTCCAACCATATAATCCCCATTCAAATGAATTGATCGTAAAAAAAAAAAGGTGAGTTTCAAACCTGAGAACCCCCTCCTCTGGATCGACCAATAGGTTGCTCTAGATGATATTCCGTTTCCGTTAAATTCGAAATTGAATACTTTATCATGTTTATCAATGATGAAACTAGTGTGAACAAAATGTTGTAATAAACATGTATTAGTAAAGAAAATATGAAATAAATAGATATCTCTTGAGGGGCCTGTGAGATCTGAGAATTTTATCTATTGTATCACTTAAAGCTGCTCATTCAAGGTTGTAAATTTGAACCCTGCACGTAAGGTTCCACAATGTTTCCAATAAAAAAAAATTGACTCCACAATATTATTCAATAGTGCTTAAAGAGTTGGTTTTAAGTTCCCACAAATCTATGACTTAGAGACCTCATAAGGTGTATGTACTCACCTATAGGTCATAATACTGTCTTCAACAATAAGCAAAACCCTAACCATTAAACCATCAAATAAGCTATAAAATGTTGATTTAGACATGTTGGTAGTGTTACAGACCATTTGAATTTCAATTAGAAACTTCTAACAAATATTTTATAAATCATATCATTTATTAAAAACAAGGCTGTGCTAGCTCAGCTTAGTTTTATCATTTCTTCAACCACAAAATATTTAGTGATATATGCACCCTTTAAATACCCCCTTGTCATTCAAAATGAAAACAAAGACATTTTAAATGTAAGCAAAGCTTTTCTTGTGAGCTATTGTAATCTTGAACAATTAAACTACCAGGTTCTTTTGTTACTTGGAGTTAACGGTTCTTTTTTTATCAATAAGTTTAAAATTTGAATTCCATTCAAGTTTTCATTTCATCCTGTTAACAATGCATATCGAAATATTAAATTCTCTTTAACAAAATCCAATACACATCAAATAAATTCAGCTATTTTAACAGTGTTCCCTTTTAACATCTTTCGCACAATCTATACATTATTAAAAATATACGAAGTCTTCTTTTTAAATATAGTTTGATATTAATCAAACTGCTATAGATCTGGGTTTTCTTAGGTTACTACGAACCCAATACAATGCAACCTTTATTTATATGTATAATAAACAAATATATAACTCAAAACATTCTCTAAAACAGTTTGAATTTCTTTAAAACAATATTAAAATCTTTCGATTTTAAACAAATATATATACTCAAAACTTTCTCTAAAACGGTTTGAATTTCTTTAAAACAATATTACAATCTTTTGATTTTAAACAAATATTCAAGTTCTATTTAAATATTTGCTTTTATCAATCAAATCCTAAAATATTATAAAATACACTTACAGAGCTAGAATTGTGTAATTAAACCACTCGATATTGTAAAACAATATGTACAGATCGTGTCAAGTTGACAACTTAAAAACTTGGCAATAATATAATGTCTTATTATATGCAATGTTATGATATGATTTGTTTAATATGCTTGGTTTAATTTAAACATATTTTTTTCTGGTAGTTATGGTCTTCTAATCAAAGGTTGTAAATTAAAGATCTTTTTATTTTTTTAAATAGGGAATTAAGGCATTAAAAACTGTAATTTTTATAAGAAAACATGAAGTCTTATTTCTTAAGGTAAAAAACATCAATGTTTTAAATATATGAATGTTTAGAGTGAAAAACAATTTTCCCAAAATTTTACTATAGATCTCAATTGGTTAGAATTTCACCCCTCCCCCCCCAAAAAAAAAAAATCAATAACAAAACCTCTGGACACCCTGCCCACAGAAAAAAATCACAAAATGACCCACTTTTTCTCTAGCAAAACTTTTCACAATAAATGCATGTTTCTTATTTTTAACAGCAGCAAATAACAATCTTTAATCTGTATGCCTATTTCTTTTTTTGGTGGAAACTCTTGACATGATGATGATAAGATTGGTTCAAAAAATTAAAAAAAATATTTTTAAAATAAGGTTGAATTTGTATGTATAACAATGTCTACTAATTTCGAAATTCTTGAAGTTCAGTAACTCAAGTGGCATCTGATTAGCAGTTAATTTGTAAAAATGATTAACTTACAGTTTTAAATCAGACTGAAACTGCTTACGCTTTTTTTATTGCATTTCCTTAAAACTGTAAGGAGCAGGGTCAGATCCAGCCATTTACAAAAAAAAGGGGGGGGGGGGGGGTTCCAAATCTAGGATATAGTGGGGTTCCAACTATATGTCCCCATTCATTGATCGTCAAAAAAGGGGGGTTCCGACCCCCCTGGATGCACCACTGAGAAATCTCTATATACATTATATAGGTTTCAAATAAAACTGACCTTATAAGAGCATCTGACCTCACTTCACTTCAGATGGGACATATCCACAACTACATTTGTATATCATAATTCCTAGAGTCAAAACTGATGAGAATTTTAAAACAAATTAGCTCTAACTATATTATTCAGAAGCATCATATTTTTAAATCAAAAGTAAAAAAAATATAACAAATAAAAGGTATCCCTTACCTTAGAAATTTATCTTTTTACTATTATAGTAACACATACTATTACCTCAAAGTAAGTAACAATCTCAAGTTAATCCTAGATTATCCAATAAATACATTTTTTCTCAATTTCTTATAATAATCCATATACTGTATATATACTAAAATTCTAATCCAAAAGCTACCCAGCTATTTAAACATGAGTATTATATATAAGGCCAATACACAAACGACCCCTACCTGTTACAGTTGACACAAAGACAATTTTATCATATAATCTTAGTTGTAATCTAAATGTTTTGGCATAGTTTAATAATCCTATCACATCAAAAATTAAACTATCAATTAAAACATCAATAAGAAGTTATTGAAGCATACAACTGAATTTGTTAAGTAATTTGTATAAAATAGTTTAAAGTTGTTATATTGCACCAGGAAATCATTCGATCAACAAGGGGGTTCATATTGTTTAAATGCATATATAGGTTTATAATTATGCATATAATGCAATTTAGTGAGTTTTGGACGGGAGCAGTATATCTATGGTCAATATATATGTTCCTACAGGGGCGGATGCAGGAATTTTCGAAAGGGGGGGTGCTAACCCAGGGCACCCAGGGCAAAGAGGGGGTGCAAAACATATGTCCCGATACAAATGCATTGATTGGCAAAAATAAAGGGGGGGTGCGCACCCCCGGAACCCCCCCCCCCCCTGGATCCGCCACTGTCCTAGTTTTGGCAAATCTGAAATTTGATACATTTATCTTTATGCAGATCCATTGAAATGCAGGCTCCTAATTTGAGACAAACACATTGAGAACTTTGCTAAAGTCAGAAGATATGCTTATTTTGTTATAAAGAATTGAAAATGTACAAAAATGGAATTTGGGGCACAACACAAGATCCAGTCTCCCAGCTCCATCTTTATTTTAATGTTGGGTTCCAGGCTCCTCTTATCCATAGTCTGAAGTTTGAGACTCTGTTAGGCACAGAGCTCCAGGGCTCAATGATTCTGCTATGAGGTCTAGTACTAAGGTCTAGTCTCAAGATTCAAGGGCTTGAGGGTCCTATTGTGAAGCCTGTATTATAATCTCATGCAATATACAAGCCTATTCATGCTTACATCAAAAACTTAAAATAGAGTACCTTGTTCTTTCTTGATCTTAGGTTAGACTTGTCTTTGTGCCTTTCTGTACTCCAAAAACTACACTGGGCCATTACCGTTTCTTGTCTCTAGCAGCACCACCGCTACAATTAAAAAGAAACAAACTTTGTAAAGTCTTACAACTCTGGAACAACAAACGAACTCCATAAATATAAAAGAGGGGCAAAAATATCAGAGGGTCATTCAAACTCATAGATTGAAAAACAAACTTACATATTTGTTTTTCGTTCATTTTTTTACATAAATAAGGCCGTTAGTTTTCTCGTTTGAATTGTTTTACATTGTCTTATCAGGGCCTTTTATAGCTGACTATGCCATATGGGCTTTGCTCATTGTTGAAGGCCGTACGGTGACCTATAGTTGTTAATGTCTGTGTCATTTTGGTCTTTTGTGGATAGTTGTCTCATTGGCAATCATACGACATCTTCTTTTTTTTTATTGTCAACGCTGTGGCTAAAACAGAAAAACTTTTTAAAGAGTAACAGACAATCAATAGTACGCACTTAGACACATTATAGAAAACTAAAGACTAATTTAGCAACACTAAATCCACCAAAAACTTGGGGTGACTTCAGGTGCTCCAAAAGGGTATAAGCAGATTTTGCTCCACATGATGCACCCGTTGTGTCTGATTCCAACAGACTGCATCAAATTTAAAAAATATAATTTTCCTTGACACAAAATTCAACAATGTTGTAAACATCACACAAATTTTAAGAAGATATATACAGCAACCATGATAGCAACCACTGGCGGATCCAGGAGTTTTTAAAATTCTACATACAGAAACTTAATATAAATTATGTATTTTGTTTTACACATGAATCTGTGTAAACACTTGAAAATCTATAGAAAAGTACCCCACCTGTAATGCACCCATAATATGATTCCAAAATAAGGCTTGTTCCTATCTTTGACATGTTTGATATACAAATATAAGACCAAGTATTTAATTTGTATCAACTGAATAGGATTTACTTTTCGCAAGTTAACAGCCCCTAATGCTAAAGCAAAGAACCAAATTAAATATATATGCAATAACTTTTAAATTAAATTAAACTTGCTCAAAGAAAAACTATAAAACAACAAAAGATTTGAAAACTGAACAGATTAAATACCTTACAATATTGTTGAAATAGATCTCTCATTTTTTCCCCACTTTTCCATAAATATGTAAATGGATCAGGTTCAGTTATGTCATCCCGGTAAAATATCTACCGTTAATTAAAAACGTCTCAATGCATTCAATTTGTCAAGTAATAAATTGTGCTTTTATCACGTATAATCTTTTGACAAAGTTAAAAATAAAATCATGCTTTAGTACTCGAATGGAAACCTTACGTGTCTACAGATAACATAAAGGTATACCCATTTGTCATGGGAATTAATTATTCGTTTAACTTTGAAAGTGTACATGGAAATGTTGTATGTGTTAAAACTTAAATAAGTAATAAATCGTGGTCGATTATTCTAACTATTGTTATCGTTACCTGAACAGGATAAAAACTTCAGAAGCCCGCGATTTAAAAATCAATGTATATGTTTTCTTTCCAGACAGATAAATCCATTCCACTTAAATGCATTTTAAACCTGAAATGAAATTCTCCTTCTTTTTATTATTGTAAAACCATTCAACCAGATCATAGCATCCCTTTCAAACATATTATTAATCCTAATGTATATATTGAAACTTTCCCTCTAAAGTATGGACAGGTAGAAACCTATATAGAAAAGTCATCCCATCAAAGATTTTGATTTGATTTTCAATTCATAAACTACTTAATATTCAATTTTGGCTTAGGACATTGGCTTACAGTTGTATTATCCATCGTGAAGTGCATTACCGTATTATTTCTTATAAATATTACAACTACAACATAGTGACTAGTTCATGATGAATGTGAATAAGGGATCATGATTTTAGATTTGAAAGAAATATGACTTTTTAAGAAAGGCATTCAAACTGAATTTTCAAATTTTTAAAAAGGAATATCATTTTGGTAAAACCATTATCTGCATCTTTGTTTAATACCCAATAAATTTTCAAATGGTACCATTTTCTTCAATTATTTCAAAAACAGGTATGAATTAAAAAAAACCAACACGTTTGCTAATGGTTATAATTATTCATATAAAGAACAAATCAGGGTAAAACAACTTTTTATTTTATGTATTTTGAATTTTTCGTGGTATCAATAAGGAATTTGGAATTTTCTGATTATTCATACCGGTAAGCATGGTGAGTCGTCAAATATTTTTTTTAAGGTAAAGTTGGTAAATTTTATATGTCTGCTGACACAAGCATTAAAATTAATCCCATTTTAATTAAAACTAACTAAATATGCTTATTTGACATCATAATCCAAATGTATAGGATTAACCATAGAATTAAATTAGTGCATATAATTTACAGATTAACATCTGTCTGATGCTACTTATAATAGTCAGGCATTACTTAAAGTTAAAACCATAAGTGAAAACTTTATATTTTCCCCTTAAAGCAATTGGTTGATAATAAGTTTTCTCTAATTTTTGTGCTATTTTCACATTTTTTGATCTGTGTGAGAATATTTCTCCTCACTATTGAAAGAGGGCAATATCTAAAAATAGCAAAGCAGAGTAGGGTATGTCTTTGCTGCAACAATGGAGACATTGAAGATGAACTACATTTTCTTTTAAAATGTTCCTCTTATAACTATGTGAGAGATAACCTCATTAAAAAATTAAATTATAATGTCCTATTGAACAACAAATTACCTTCCTTATCACATAACTTGCTTAGGCAGCAACCATTTGATTTTCGGGGGGGGGGGGGGGGGGGGGGGGTTATGGTTTTTTTTTCTGTACAAACTTTTTTTTTCGCGACAAGTCGAAAACAATTTTTTTCTTTCAATTTTAGCATTACATATAGTGGCAGCTGAGGGTGAAACAAACAATTTTTTTTTTCTCAGAATCAAAAACAAATTATTTTTTTCTCCAAAAACTGGAAACAAACTTTTTTTTCCAAAAAAAAACCATAGCCCCCCCCCCGAAAATCAAATGGTTGCTGCCTTATATCAATTCTAAATAGTAATTCCCAAACAATATTAAAAATTGTTGTCAACTATTTGAATGAATGCTTGTTGGTGAGAAACTCATTATTAAAAGGTACTTGATTTCTGTAATAATGTACCTATATGCTTCTCTTTTATTTTTATATATTTCTGTCATAATTATCCACTGTCACTCCTTCATTGTAAATATGTTATTGTAGTTTGTCTTTAATTTGTTGCCATAACCATGATTTATTGTCAATGTGTTTGAGTGCTAATATTTATCTTATCTTATCTTAAGGTGGTATTTGGGTGTCTTCCTCCATCTTGGATTGTAAAAAACAGTGAACAAAAGGTCCAGATTTTCTTAGTCTGTAAATAATCAAGTTAGCAAAATTTGATGCAGGAATGCAGATATTAAATATGAATTTTCATTTAAAAGAACCAATTTATAAGAATATAACTTATAAATATTAATATTTTTGCAAATGTTGATTATTTTTGTTTGTTTTTTATGTATTTTTTTAAATTGCCATTTTAAGGGGAGGTAACTCTAAAATAGTGCATTTTCTGAAGGATTCTACATGGAATTTTCCTATTTTGTATTTTAGCCGGAAAAAACTCACAATGACCCTATCTTTTCTTTTGAAATTCTCAAGGCATTGTCTGATTGAAAGCTATATCTTTTCCTTAAGTATTTAACAATTCTATCATTTTGTTTAATTTCTAACCACAAAACAGTGTTTTTTCCTGTATAATCCTTACAAAATGTGTTATTTTGTCGCGTCCTGTAGCTTGAGAAAATGGCGGTGACCTATCATTTTTATTATATGTTTCAACATATATCAATAGAAACTATGTTTTGGCAAAGTATGAACAAATTCTATCATTTTTATTTTAGACTCTGGCATACCACCTTAAAAGTGAAATATCTGTTCTCGGCAAATGACTAGTCAAAATTTGATTATGATGTCAAAATGTTTTTTTTTTCTTCTAAATTTTCCTATTGTGACGTCGTCATGAAAAAAGGCAACCATTTCTGATGACGTCGCACATTTTAAGAACACAAGTTTCTGAAAATCTTTGAAAAAGAAGGATAAAACTCATCAGAGAAACAGATTTTTTTAAACCGGGACCTCAGGATTTCTAGGATAAGCCCTAGAAAACAAACTACTCCCCCCCCCCAAGATTATCTTGATATACAAAGAGAGATAACTCTTAATTTTAAGTTTTCTAAAAATAAGAGAATTTATCAATTATTTTACATTTGATATATATTTTAATAATATGATGTTTTTCTTTTTTATATTTCAATAGTATGTATCGACCTTTTTGTCTTATGATTCAGTTCACAGGCACTTGTCTTATCCTCCCCCTGCTCCCTCCCCTCCCTATATGAGACAATATCTGAAAAAGTCTAATTTCCATGTCCCGCACTTCACCAGCAATTATTTTTTTATTCAACCATCTTTTTTGAAAATTTTAAGTTTTAGTATAAACTAAATTATCTAATGCACCATGGCCTGCCAATTAAACACTCATTCTTATATTTCTTCCAATAAAATATTGTAATTTAAATGTTCAACCCCCCTAAAATCATGTTGTCCCCTGTGTTTTTTTGAAAACTAAAACATTCAAATAATATCCAAATTAACTAAACAGGCGTCCGATTCTCACATATATGATATATTATTTAATAAACTTGCCCCTAATTTGTCTTTTTATAATATAACTATAGCATGTAATAAAATTTTGCAAATTTTAAGAGAAAAAAAATTTGTCCCCAGGGGTGATATCCCTCCTGTTACCACTGTTTCTTTTTTACCTGTGGAAACGTTTACAAGACCAAAAGTTATTTTCCCATTATGTATTGTGAAGAGCATCATTCCCTGAATGTATTAGTACAAAGAAATAGTTGGAAAGGCGGCCAGGTTTAAAAATTCAAGCCCATCCAAGGTAAGAATTTATAGAAAAATACTTATTGGTGTTCTATCCTGTTATAGCCTTTTTTTTACACTTTCTGAGAATATTTTTAAGTGTGCACCACAAAATTAAGTGTGTTTTTATATCATCTTTTTAAAAGTTATATGTCACAGGAAATACACTTACATTTAATGTGATAAAAAGGACAAAAACTATCGCGTAATTCCTTTCTGTTACGTTCTGTCATGTTACCTGATCAAAAGTAACAGCATAACCATCATCGGTAACAGGAAGGATGTTCAAGACAATTTCACTGAAGAATCGAACAGTTAATCTACTATATGCCAACCATTTCATTTAATATAAGTTATCACCCCCATTTCAAATAAATTTCAAAATAATATACAGTATATTGAATAAAAAAAATAGGTTTTTTGCTTTTGATAACAGCAGAGAACATTGTGCAATTCTAGTATAGTAGATAGTAACAGAAAGGAATTTATTTTAGAATTTTTCATTACCACAGTGGGCAGATTTTTCATCTTGCAAATACAGTTTCAAAGGATAAATGACATTGTTTGCTGTTATCTTCCAATTGTGACCAATCTAAAATGATTTATTTTTCTTAAACTTTAAAATTAAGCAGAAAAATCCTTTCTGTTACCAACTCTGTCCTGTTATAATACCGTTGTCCTGTTACTCAAGATTCTTTCATGTTACCGACATATCTGACTATATTTAAGTATTATTTCTAAACCTTTTGTATTGCAAATGCTAAAATCAATAATTGGCATTTGATAAACTATTGCAGGATATACTAGTAAACCACAAATAGTGTCTTAAACTTATTCCTTATTCCCATTAGAAACTTTTTAAAATTGATTAACTCTGGTAACAGGAAAGAACTGGATTTTTTTTGTACCATTTTTTAAATTGCCATTGTTTCCTTATTAAACAAGTATTTGAATTACAGACAACAGTTCCTAGATCCCCAATGTGTGTTCTTCGATTTGTGCTATTAAAATACCGGGTCTAAAGAATTTTTTTTGTTTTTTTCTTATTGCCAAAAACTAGACTTTTTCAGATATTGTCTCATATATATAATGACATGATATACCTTTTTTTCTGAGACAAGTACCTGTGACATTTCATTGTGATTGGTTGACTATTAACAAACGTTATAACCGTGGAAATTCAACTATTCATTAACATCATCAGAATGAGTCACAATAAAAAATGCTAGGGATTTTCAATTCATGACTAGCTCCTTCTCTTTCTTCTTTCCTCGGTATCTTCCTCCATTAGTTGGAGTACCGCAGCCTTACTATGCAAAGGTTGGTCATACCTGACAGGGGAGGATCCAAGCATTTTCCAAAGGAGGTGGGGGGTGTTCCGGACACTATATAAAAAGGGGAATTCCAAACATATGTCTCCATTCAAATGCATTGATCGCCAAAAAAAAGGGGGTCCAAACTTGAAGATCTAATCAAAATAATCCCGAAGGGAATGAAAGTAATTAAGTGCCCTGACACAATATCCATTCCCAATGATTAATTTTAAACCCAATGTAGCATTATAAAAACTTAACTATGAAAAATAACAAATCTAAGATTTTTTTTTATAGTTTCTAATAAAAAAGTATGACCAAAATTTCATACACGGCCGTTCTGTGTTATAAGAAATATGTAATACCTGAAGCAAGACACGGCCAAATACAGTACGCACCATATGTGACAGTTTGGTGCAGTGGATAAGGACCAACAGTTAGTGTACGGTTTGCGGAAAAAAAGATTGTATCCAGTTTATAAGGATGACAAGGATGTACTTAGGTGAAATTAAAAGAAACAAGAATTTTACAGTCACTGTTGCGGATCCAGAACTTTTCATAAGGCTAGGGGCCCTCTGACTGACCTAAGGGGGCACTCCAGTCATGCTTCAATGATTCCCTATATAATCAACAAATTTTTCCCACGAAAAGGGCCCCCCCCCCCCTCCCTGGATCCGCCTATGTTTAAAATTGATAGTTTTAGTTGGAAGAGCATTAGCAGAGGCGGATTTAGGGGGCCCAGGAGGCCCGGGTCCCCCTTTTTGGGGAAAAAATTGGTTGCTTATATAAGGAATCACTGAAGCGTGACTGGAGCGGGCCCCCTCTTAGGTCAAACAGTGGGCCCCACTTATGAAAATCTCTAGATCCGCCACTGATTAGATAAGGAACAAAAAAAGACTAAATATATTGATAGGTCATGGAGCTGCTTTTCGAGATATTTTATTTTAAAAATATGGCGGGAAAAGGCTGACTCGGACTTATCTTATATCTGCATTGGTTTTATTAGGGTCTCAAATCAAAAGAATAAAAATCAAGAATATGCTTAAACTTTGGCAAATGACCTTCTATTGGCTATTCAGTATTGTATGAAAAGATAAATGATTGTTATATATATATATATGGAGTAAAATATTTACATTGTATCATATGGAAAAAAAAACAAGGAGTCCGAACATTTCGATGAGATGCCGTAATAATAATTAAATTGTTTTGAATGTTTTTTATTATGATAATTCTAACTTAATGATATGAAGGAAAGGAGACGAGTTTTACACGATTGTGAACTTCGGAAGCTATCATGGTTGGAAATCGTAGAGGATGTAATTATTTTCAATGTTGTTCATTAAATCAATGCTTTATTACTTTGTGTTTCACAAACTTATAACAGATGCAAGTTAATGAAATGGGTCTGTAATTTACTGCCCTTTGTTATTGTTGTACCAACTCTCTCGACTATTGAAAAGTTGTTTAGTTAATTATTTTACAAGTTAATGAAGCCTTGCGACAACCCTGCCTGAGGGGTCTTTATGTTGCCTGTTAAAATGTCTAGCCTATCGAACACACCATTCGATATGAAAGTAGCAATCCAATTGGTGTGAAATTCATTTTTACCACCCTATCAGAACCTACCTGTCGTGTTTAGAATTGTCAATAGTTCGTAGTTGCATATGCATGCCACAATTGCCACAGGAAATAATGCAGGCACCAGTGAACAATCTACCAATCATGAATCATGAAATTGTTCAACAAAAAGCTGAGTCAATTTTATGATAAATGAACAAAACAATGAAAGATACGAAAATTTGGTGACTAGTTGTATGAGTCACCTTGGAAAAGAGAACCGAAACATACCAGAGGAACACTCAAACCCAAAAGTCGATAAAACTGATAACCGCGCCATGACTATAAACTTAAGGTAAAAGACAACAAGACAAACAATAGTATACAAAAAACAACATTGGAAAAAAATAATAATCAAAACGAACCCCACCAAAAACTGGGAGTGATCTCAGATACTCCAGAAGGGTAGGCAAATCCTGCAGTGATCATGCATATGTGGCCGCCGTCGTGTTGCTCATGTACAAACTCGATGATTAGTCTAATTTGGATGGTCACATTCAGGGAAAATGGACGGATTGTAGTTACGACATTAGGAACATATCCGTTATCATCTGTGAAACTAATATTACATAATGGTAAACCAGCTCATGACGGCATCCGTAAAACTAACAAATGGCGGATTTCAACTTTGCCACTAGGAACTCTTGGTGAAATAGCTTTCTTGTGAGCAGTAACCCTCTACCAAGGAAATCATGATAGGAAATACAAGCCATGGAAAATTGCATCAACTGGAAAGTCATGCCCAACAACAAAACAACACAAATAAAAGAAATTATGTCCTCTGGTACCAAGTTGCCCACAACAGTAAATATACAAAATAGTTATCTGCTTTAATTTAATTATAGTCCTGACAAAAAGGATAAGAAACAGACAAACAGAGGTCTAAAAACCCATTTGGATCACGCTATAAAAATATGTTCATCTTCAAAAAAAAAAAAAAAAAATATTCCATTAATGTTTCAGTGTTTTATTATCTCAACCCTGACCAACCTATAGGTAGCTACAATGTATAAGTAAATTGTTAATTTTCTGTTTTGTTTTGTTGTCTTTATTTTCATTGACCTAAAATACACTTTATTTCAATCATTTAGCTTGACGTAGTTATTTTTTTTCTTTATATTATGTATAGATTTCTTGAAACACAACAAATATAAGAGGAGAACTACAATGCAACATGCAGAAACACAACACTAAAATGTAACAAATACAAAAACGAACTATATATAATATAGCAATGGCCATTTTCCTGACTTGGCACAGGACCTTTTAAGAAAAAAAACAATGGTGGGTTGAACCTGGTTTTGTGGCTAGCAAAACCCACTTTTATGGCAATGTTTAAAATAACATTAAAATGACTTTACATGACAGGACTACAATACAAATAAATGGGAGAACATATAGGACAGAGAAACACGGATAAAAGTTATCAAAAGGTACCAGGTCTATAATATAATACGCCAGACGCGCGTTCCGTCTACACAAGACTAACCAGTAACGCTCAGATCAAAAATGATCGAAAGCCAAAACAAGTATAAAGTTATAGAGCATTGAGGACCAAAAGTTCCAAATAGTTGTGCCCTACATAGGTTGGTCCCCTTCGTAAAACATTCAGTATGCCTTCGGAATATACAAATATTGTCAAGAATTTCAATAACGGCCGGGAAACAGACTATGCCCTACACGACTAAGGTTTTCTGTCTGGGATAAGAATATCCTTAGCATTTAGAATAATTTATACTTTTCAAACAGTAAATTTAAAAAAAATGACTATATAATATATATACACATGAATGATAACATCGAAGTGGTGACTAATTACAGAATATAAAAACGAATACATAAGGGTCATTCTAAAAAAATGTCCAAATTCAAAACCAGAAGATTTATAAAAATGATAAGCAAGTCTAAGATAAAAAATGACTTTAATTAGAACTCTAACTTCTGCAAAACATGAAAATACAACTTAACATCAACATGAACAATAACTTTTTTGTAAAAATATCATAAAACATACCCTTGCTGCTTGCAAGTGTCCATGGAGTTACCGATTAAGAAAGCACTGATATTTAAAATTGGTCAATTTCAGATTATGTGTAAAGTCAAAATAATAGCCTGAGTATCCAATATATGTGTTATCAAATTACGTCCACCTTATCCTAAGTTCCAAAGAAGTGAATTTTTCACTTTCATACTTTAGGTAGAGGCATAGTAAAAAACAACTTTGTTATTTTTCTCTTAAATCTACTTTGCAGGATCAATTTCATTTGTTTAATATCCCATTGTGTAAATATTATTACTTATATCATTTGAGAATCTTCTTGAATAAGTTTATTTGCAATGAATTAAATATTTAAAAGTAAAAGAGGATGGTAACACAAAGGACAAAATATAACAACAATGACATAAATAGTATCATCAATGACATTTTCAGCTAAAAAAACCGTTATTTATCAAAAGGAAAGAAAAAGTGTTATAAAGAAGGTATCTGTCAAAGAGGATTTTAACATAAACTTGGTTATTCTATGATTGTCAGAAATTTCTTAAGATTATTCACTTTAAAACATCATATCAGTAGGACCAGTAACTCCAAGGACGTACCAAAAATAGATGAAATACTTTTCTTGTAAAAAGAAATTTGAAAAAAATGAAATATTAAGAATTTATAAATTTGCAATAAAGAAAATCAATATGTCTTTTTGGTCCCTCATTTTATGCTTAATTTGACTAAATTAAGAATGCACAATACCAAGTCAAATGTTTAGTTTTCTGAGAGCACTTTCCCACAATTGATTGTCTACAAAATATTTTTGTCCTACAAGTCTTGGTTTAGGAATGACTCCTATGATCTTATCCATACCGTACCAACATTTATCTCGAACTGCGAGTGGCCAATAAAACGTACTCGTTCTTAAAGTCTTTCCTAATCTATGCATACAAGTGACATATACTTCAGCTTCATCACAATCTATTACTTTGCCAGGATATGGCTTATTGTCATATTCAACGAGAACATAACGATCGACTAGGTATTGAGGTGTTACATCATTTGGATCAAAATTCTCAATAGTATCCTTTTCCTCCATTTCAATATCTTTCAAAGCTGCTACAAAATGATTTGGAACCCAGTTTTTCTCATTCATATCTGTTCTTGTTGATGTCCACATTACATAAGCTGTTTCAAGGCCTATGTTTTGTCTAGGTAGGATTAACCTATGAAGATCATTGCGAACATTTGGATTGCCTAGCATAGGATACACAGAAAATAATGGTCTGCACAAAATACTTGAAAGTGAAAACAGTTGCCAGATTCCCATATAAGACCTGTTCTTTGTAATTTTCATTACTTCCTGTTTGTATACCATTTCCACTTTTCGCAAAGATAGTCTTTCATTTGGAATATACTCATCTGAGTACATGGCATAAGTCTTTGACAAAGCGTTGTTTGTATATGAATTATCTGTACCCCGTTTAAGGTAATCTTGGTCTAGGTAGCAATCCTTGAAAATAGTCTGTTCAATAATCATTCTGACCCGAATCTCTTCTGCTCTTTTCTGGTCACCAAAGGCAAATACACTGCCTGTATAAGGTAGACAATTACCATCCGCTCCAATCCTAACAGGAGTCAATTCAAGTAATTCTTTCTGAGAAATATCCTTTGGAAATATTTGAAGAGAATCCTCATCAACACTGATGCCTGTATTCAAAATGGATGGAAAATAGTTGTAATCTATGTTGAACTGTTGTCTTTCTATCTCGTTCTGTATCTTGGTGCACATTTTGTGTACATCAGTAAAAGTTGTACAACTTGCCAAATTATTTAAAGTCTTTAAGAAGAATGCTTCTCTGGTACTAGAATCTGTATCTTTAGGGACATATCCATCAGGTTCTTGATGATCACAGGATTTTTTATATTTTGTTTTAGCTTCTTTATCTTCTTCCCTCTTTTTCGAACCACTTTCTTCTGGAATTAGCCCTCTCAAATTGCTGTCTTCTCTATCTTTTTCTTGGACATGTTTGCTATTTACTATTAATACTGCTTTTTTCCAATTATGTCCATATTCCGAACAACTCTCAACACATGTGCAGCTGACATCTCTGTACCAAATTTCCCCACATATTGACGTTCTTATCTGATGCAATTTGAATGTTCCAGGTACAGCTTTTAGATTCTGAGATGCTAGTAGATGTGTTTTTTCTGCAATATGTTCTTTTACAACTTCATACAGCATCACCAAGGATTCTTGCTCTTGAATACTCTCCACAAAAGACTTTGCACTTGTGATGTCCTTTCCACGTAAAACTAAATCGTTTGCTGTTCTCTTTAGTGTGCCACCAACACCATCAGGGACCCCTTTCCCATGTCCACTCTCATGAAAATTCCAAGTAGCCTGTAATCCTCGTTTTGACATTTCCTTTGATAACAGAAAAAAGTTACCCTTCTGACGGTACTGGCTGCATGGGCCATCACTGAAGAAATGTAGTGTGTCTACATTTTTGTTCTCATTTATAATTCTATCTAAAATCGGATCAAGAAATGCCCAGATAGCACTTGGATTGTGGTCTAGGCAATCCGAAACTCCGCAAAACGTTTGGGTTCTTCCTTTAGTGTAATACACACCTGTGTGCAAAGTGATTTGTTGCTTGGATGCACCGAAATGCATACTTTGAATTTCTGTTGAAAGCTTGCAAAGGAAGTTCTCAGCAAAATCAATGTGTATTAAAACTTCATTTTCTTTTAAGTTTTCTTTCATTTTCCTGTAGTGATTGAATTGGTTGGTGATATTGAAGGTGTGGACTTTGAATCTTTGCATTTCACTCGAAAATGTGTCTATCAAACAATCTATACTGTCAGTTACCTTTTCCTTAACTGTTAGTGTGACTTCTTTCTCTTGATTATTTATAAGTCTGGTTTCCTTCTTTGTTTTCCACTGAAACCATTCAATATTTATAGTACTATCAGTTTCTGATTGAAGAATGACATCTTTGCATTCCATACATCTTCCGTACATGCAATCCATTTTGTTAATGTCACAGGCAAACATCTTAACGATCTCTTGTAGTCTTTTCGATGGAAGACAGTTTAAACCGTGAAGAGAATTGACAAGAAATTGCATGTTTTCGTGGTATTTGCATGCGCATGTTTCTCTATCTGAATCCTTCGGTGGTTGAACCCAAAATGGGCGCATTCTGCAGAACGTTGGATAACTGATCTTTATATCTGTATTTTCAAGGATAAATCTTTCGTGAATAATCTCAATACTTTCGGTCATAACTCGTCTTTGCTTCTTTATTCCATTCTTTGTTACCGTATCCTTGATTCCTGGTGTGATTCTACTTATGTCATCTCTTTCATAGAATGAGCAGACTCTGTCTGTCAACCTTTTACTTAGTGAGCCTTTCTTTTGACGTTGTCTGCCTGCTGTAAATCTAAATTCATTAACTGCTTCTGTAATGATTTTGTATTTTCTCATTAGCTTGCCCCGTATAATCTGTGATAGTGCCTGCTTTCCTTTGTTCTTTGATCTGTACTTATTCATTAGTTCTGCATTTAATGTGTATTGGAACTGTAGTGCTTTCTTTGCTTGATTTTTCATTAATCTCCTTTTAGCTCTGGATCCTTCACCTTTTTCAGTAGACCAATGTCTTAGAAGTTTTCTGGCTTTTGACCTTGGAGTGTCTTGACCTGTTGGTGTATTCAAAGAGGATTTCCGTTTCAATCTTAACAGGCGCATCTGAAGCCTATGTGCAAGTCGTTTTTGCTTTGCAATTTCCAACCTTAGCTGGTCATTGTCCCTGTAGCACTTTGCCATCAATCTTTTCTTCCTGCGTGTACTGTGATGTTCTGGAGGGATTTGTTCTAGAGCTGGTTGTGGTGAAGAAGGCGGTGTAAGAATGGTGTGATTACTTTTCTTTCTTTTTCTTTGTTTTGATTTTATTTTCCTCCATTCTTTTCTCTGCTTCCTTTGTTCTCGTGGTGTCATTTCAATGATGCGTTTGCGCTTTCCAACACCTATGTCACTTTGATATTTTGATTTACATATTGCCAGGAATTCTGCTCTTCTGTTGGGGTCACTGTCTCTCTTTTCTCTATAACGACGTTGTTTTTCTGCGTTCGTCAACGGCATGATGCTCTGTAAAATAATTTAGATAGATAAGATGCAAAATAAATGATAATTTAAAAAATGCATCATGAGAAAAACGTAAAATCATATCAAATTTCGAATTCAATAAACATACAAAAAGATTATTTTTTTAATCTGTTTTTTTCCCTGGTGTTACTATTCTTTTTGATGTTTGTGGTTGTATTATTCTCTACCGAACATGTATAGAAATGTGTTATTAATTATGAGTTTAGGTTACCTATTTACTCAATATATTTCTTATTTATAAATGTACTTTTTTTCATTGTTGACGCTTTATTGTTGTTTATGTGTCCAGTGTGTTACCATTATTTTCCCTGGTGTTACTTTCTAACTGATTTTATAATAGTGCATACGTTTTGTATTGTTTACATATATCATGACTTACACTCGTCTGTTTTGGTTTTATATAAAATCGAAAAATGTTATAAAATTCTTTTATATCATCTTTTTCAAAGGTTTAATTAAACATTTGTTCCTTCACATAACCGATTCTGTCCATTATGTTACTTATTTTTAGGTAACATAATGGACAGTAACACCAAGGATATATTTACGGGAAAACATTACCAATTGAAAAATTACTGCTCCCCAGTCACAAAATAAAATCTCATGTGCAACGTATTTTCATAAGCATTTCGCTTGTCTATCATTTTTAGTTTATGCTTATTTATAAGACAACCTTTTTTTAATAACATCATGGACCTAAAAAATACTTATGGTGAAGTCAATACAAACCTAAACACTGAATTTCTTTGTATTATACCAAATTGTCGTCTGCTTTTGTCACAAGATGTCTGCAAAGGAAGTTGTCTTCAGGGATCCATCATTAAAGAAGAGTTGTTGTAAGGTACATAACTCTTACACATTCTAAATTGTATTTGGTAACAACAAGGACATGGCAGATGGCACCTTTGATTTTTAATATTTTTTTCATTTTTTTGTAATTCTTATTGAGATATATGTTCACATTTGTAATTAACAAAAACATTTGTGATGTAAAACTAGTAAAAACTATGCATTTTACTTCACAAGAAAGTTGAATTCATTACAGTAAGTGCTTTCAATGGCGAAATCACATGCAAAATAAGAGCAATCTGGAGGTATTGAAGAATATTTTTTTCCTTATAATCATACCCACAAACATTAAACTGCCGTTTCTGAATCTAATTTGTGTCACCATTCACAGTACAGTACATGAAACTTGTATATATTGTATATTTTTGTTGGAGTCTTTCGTTCACAAGTATTTGGACAAAATTTGAGAATGACCCATAAAACAACCTAAACCAGCACATAAAAAGTCACGAACGAGTTAGCCGAAGAGATCGACGCACAAAGTGACGTCACATTTGAATTTCAAAAAAATTCACAAAAATAGGATAGAATTAGGATAGAATTCAATATTAGGTTTGTAATACGAATATAACATTTATTAATAACAATAAAAATTACAATACAAATTAATATGTACAATTGTGGTAGAAATTAGATAATTAATTGTTTTATCTATAGCTAGTTATGAGGGTGTTTCTTCTAAATTAAACTGTAAACCAAATATATCGTATAAATTTAATTGACCTAAACTAAAATCTAATAAATGAACTGGGAGATTAATTATCTTTACCATAACACACTAATACAACAGAAAAAAATAAGATTTTCAACTACAAACGATAAGACATTTGACAAAATTTCGTTGAAAAAAAACAAATATTACATCAAAACTAAATACATGAATTTTGGATAGAAAATAAAAGTACCTTGACACGTCTTATAGCAATGCGAACTCAAACTCAGCAAAACAGTCACACTCGGGAATAAGTCACGTTCGGCATTAAAAGATCAGACGACGTAATCATGGTAATGACAAACTACAGTCTAACGCGTCACCGGTAAAAATGTCCTTAGTTACCGCTAATACTTTGAGTTCTTTATTTCGTTCTTTTTTTGCATTTTACTTATTTGGTTACAGACTTAAATCAAAGAATCCAGATCTTTTAATTAATTTTTATGGTGTATATTGTGATGTTACACCACTGTGTTAGGTTATTGAGATGCATTCCGGGACGGGATTTTCTCGCTGTGTTGAAGTCCCATGGGTGGCCTTGGGCTGTTTTCTGCTCTGTGTATGGTTGTTGTCTCTTTGACACATTCCGCAATTTCGAATGCAATCTCAAATTTATAGTTTAACCCCATAACACCCACAAAATATGTACCTTATACGGAGGATACTTTCAGTCGTCTTTAATTGTTTTACGCTCGTTGTTTTGTGTGAAATCAGATTTTCAGATTGTTATTTTTAATTGTTGCGATTAAGTGATCACGGGGCCTTTTCTTTACATGTGTGCGTGTTTAGCTCACGTACTGTTGTGATGGCGGGAAGGTTATGTCTTTTGTCTTTAATTTTATCATGTTATCTCATGAGCAATCCCATTTTTTTATAGACTAGTCTACGAACATCGGATTGTCAATAACATTTTATATTTTTAAAACATCGCTTTTTATTGTAAAAATATACACAAAAATCACTACATATTAACAGAGACATATAATATTATATGTCTCTGATATTAAATTCAAATTAAAATTTTTTTTTCATTATTTAATCACAGCGCCCTCTCCTTTCGGGAATTTCAAAATTAAACACAATAATTCACACTAATACATTTATTTTATTATAGTGTCGCATATTAATTGACAAACTATTTACATATCACAGCATTCAATAAAACAATCAATACCCAGTCATCAATTTGACATATGAGACACTTAATTAACATATGCTTGATATACATGTATACATAATAATATAGTCTCGCAGTAAAATTCATAATTTTAAGTCATAAATAAAAAAGTTAAAACATATTTATGCATTTAAAAGCATATATATAATTTTAGCAAAAAATAAAAATCTGAAATGAACACTCCATACCAATCTTTCTCACTCCGCTTATTCTGATTATGTTAATTGTAGGGGTGCCAATTGTGTCAGTACACTGAACATACCGAAAAGTGATTGTGTAACGCATAATTCATTAAAGTCCAGTTTGTGTATAAAGGGAGATAACTCGGATTGATATAATTAGTATTTTCTCAGGTAGATCATTATAATCAAATATATACAGATTTGTAATAACAAGCAATTGCCAGTGACAGCAAGATTGTCAGTTTTGAACGATTCCACACCTTTCACAGCCTTTTATGAATATCAATGGTACTGATTTCTTCGTCTGCGTTCAAAATATCATTACCCGCTTTTACTTAATTACATGCTAAATATAAGAAATATATTACTTAAGATTTAGTGCATTTTTCAGAAGAAAAAAAAAGAATAGTCAAAGAAGATAGTGATAAACAAATATCATAGATTCGCTTTTTATGCCTATGTGTCTTTGAATAAAAAAACTGCATAAACTTTTTTCATCATGTTCATTAAAAATCTTCTTGCTGGATCTTTTCAATTATCATTTATTCATACTTTTTTTTTATTATTAAATTATCGAATATCTGTGCCAAAAACAATCAAGGCGTATATAAATTATGCATGATTGTTTAGTTCATTTACGACTACCAGATTTTTTTCATCTTACAATCTGCTTCAAGTGAAGTTATCACAGGGGGGGGGGGGTCTCAACATGGGATTTTGGGTACAGGTGTGCAGCTGGGATTTTAAAAAGACCCCCCCCCCATTCATATATTGAATAATTGTGAAATCCCTACCTATACATATATTTCACAGCGAAATCATAACCCATTCATATATTTTTGACCCATTGATATATCACAATCGGTCAATTACTGCTTATTGATATATTTCCTCGGTAAAATTGCACCCCATTGATATATTTGACGGATCAAAAAAGGGACCCATTCCAGCGGCACATATGTAAATACCTTTATATAGGAAGAGACCCCCCCCCCCGTGGAAGTTATATACCACAATGAATATATTAAAGTTATCAAAAGTACCAGGATTATAATTTAGTACGCCAGACGCGCGTTTCGTCTACATATTATGATTGGAATTAAGGGATGGTACACATGTATATAACTTTTCCCCCTAGTAAACGGGAGATAATTCAATTCAAACAAATCTAAAAATTTATGATATTTGGTATCAATTATGCATGATCTTATTTTCCCGTAAGTCTCTTACGAAATATCGTTTTTTTTAAACCGGTCTTGCTAAGTTGGGAAGCAACAAGGTTCCCTTTCCCATTGCACATAGATAATGTCGTATTTAAACGGACAGCGTTGTTCGTAATTTGTAATGTTTTGGTGTATTTTTGTTATTCCTCTCATCTTTTTTCTTTTCAACGTTTTTACGATTTAAGCGTTACATATGAGACACATGCATTGCTCTGGTACGATTATATTGTTTCATGTTACCAACCTCCGTAATGACATATAATCAATGTTTTGGTATAAATAATGAGCTTTTCATAATTAATACTTGAAATACTTGACTTAAGGTAGCACAATACAAAGATTTTTCATCCCCAATCCGACATCTTTAAACTGATGTAATTCCACTCATCTTTCTTTAAATTTTATAAATGAGGTACCAAAAGAAAGAAGAAGGATTAATCTTTCTAATTGTGATAATTTCATTATGACATAATTATTACATAATAAATTGTTATGTAATTAGTTGCCATTCTGTGATGTCCATACTTGAATGAATTTAGCTTCTTTGTTCTTCATAGCATCCTAAAAAAATTATAGATTCTTGCACAACACAGTTTTACCTCCAAAACTGTGTCTCAGATTTTTCCTATTGTATTTCATTCTCTCATAAATCTTCAATGAAGTTGGCAACATCAATTCATTATAGACCACAAAATTCAATTGGGTATAAAATTTGTTCTATTGATGTTTTTGGAAATCTGAGACACAGTTTTGAAGGTTAAGCTTTCTTATATAAGAATCTATAAAATATTTTGGGATGCTATGAAGAACAAAGAAGCTAAATTCATTCAAGTGTGGACATCACAATATAGCGACTAATTACATAATAATTAATTATGTAATAATTATGTCATAATGAAATTATCACAATTTGAAAGATTAATCTTTCTCCTTTCTTTTGGTACCTCATTTATAAAATATAAAGAAGGATGAAATGAATTACATCAGTTTAAAGTTGTCTGATTGGGAATGAAAAAATCTTTGTATTGTGCTACCTTAACTTCTTTGTTGTAAATCGAATTGTGAAGAATGCTCGAATATCATAAGACAGAAAGCAACTTCGAAAGTTGTCCACCGTGACCGTTCCAACATAATATAGAAATTTATTAATAATTAATGTTACTGAAAATTACCTGTATGTTAAAGGCATTCCTCTAATATTTGAAATAGCTGTATTGTCATAACTGCTGGCCGATTCCTCTACACCAAATGCCTCCTCTGTAATAGGAGGAAGTGGTATCCGACAGTTTCGTGGATCATACGGTTCAATTGACCGAAACTCGTATACTTCTGCGTGATCAGATATCTCAAGTTCTGTATATCTTGCTCCACTTGGAACTACTTGAGTTGGATAACCAGGAGACTCCACTTGAACAGCTACACAATTATAATTATGTAAAAAACGATTATTATTGGGATTGTTAAGAAAGAAAAAAAAAGTTGAAAAGCGAACGGATAATTAAAAAAAATATCTGCTTACAAATACATACAAACTTATGGCATGTTTTGGTTTCCCGTATTTTATTCAGGTAAACTAACCAGAGAAGATTATATTTTGGCAGTGCCTTACAGAAAACAAGTTTATTATATTTCGTTAAAGTCGTCCGAAATCTAGACACCTTGTAGCGTATAAGAAATTATTTTTTATTGTACAGAGAAAATTGAAAATTAAAAACTTCCTTTAAAAAGCACCCGACTTCGGACGAGCATAATTTCTATATTTTTTTCAAAGATTCTAAAGTATTCCTTTGATTGCGATTGATTGATGATTGACAAACGGCACACATGGCTGACACAGGATAACTTACAACCAATAATGAGTTCACTTAAAGTCCAAAAATTATGTTATCGACACTATAAAGCTTCAATAAATGACAAATATCGTTACGAAAGTAAACTTATTTGAAACGCCTTTTATAGTTTACTTTATATGGTATACGATATTGGGTTATCTCAATATTGAGGTCCGTACTGTTACTTAGTTTACTTCCATACCTTCTTATTTCCATGGAGCCTGTCATGCTACTTTAAAAAAAAATAATATTTAGAAATTCAAAAATCGTCAATTAAAATATTGCAAGGTATGTCTTATTTGGTTTCCGAACAAATCAAGATAGTTCAACATCTGAAAAAGGCATACTTTTACATTTTATATATTCAGTTTTCCAGAAAAGGATTGTTTGTGCTGGCTGGAATGAATTGAATAAAAAAGTGTTTAAAAGATTTACAATAAATGACATAAATTAGGAAATTAAGAAACAAACATGCCACTGCTGGTGGACGTTTCGTTCCCTAGGGTATCACCAGCCCAGTAGTCAGCATTTCGGTTTTGACATGAATATCAATTATGTGGTCATTTTTATAAATTTCCTGTTTTCAAAACTTTGAATTATTCGAAAAACTAAGGATTTTCTTGTCCAAGGAATAGATTACCTTAGCCGTATTTGGCACACATTTTTGGAATTATGGATCCTCAATGCTCTTCAACTTTGTACTAACTTGTTTGGCTTATATAACTATTTTGATATGAGCGTCACTGATAAATAAAGGCAACAGTAGTATACCGCTGTTTAAAACTCCATGGACAAAAAACAAAATCGGGGTAACAAACTAAAACTGAGGGAAACGCATTAAATATAAGAGGAGAACAACGGCACAACATTAAAATGTAACACACACAGAAACGGACTAAGCATTTGATAAAATCCTATGAGACTAACAAATATGTAGACGAAACGCGCGTCTAGCGTACACAACTATAATCCTTTAGCCTTTTTCACAAAAAATCTAAAGTGTAAAATTAATTTTACGATAAAAATATTTAGTTGAATTGTCAAGGAATATCTTAGACTTACGATAAATTTTACATTAAGATTTTTTGTAAAAAGGGCTACTGGTACTTTTGATAACTATTAATTTATCAACTTTAAAGAAAAATATACATCTTACCTTCCATAATGATTCTGTATGTAAAGCAACCTTAAGTACAATTTAGAGATAGGATCTGTCTATTTTTCTGTAAAAAAATCAACTTTAAAGAAAAATATACATCTTACCTTCCATAATGATTCTGTATGTAAAGCAACCTTAAGTACAATTTAGAGATAGGAACTATCTATTTTTCTGTAAAAAAAGGTGACAAAATAAAGGATGGAAAACACCTGTTCTTAAAATAACTTATCGATTGCATAGTTTATCTAGAACTTGTTAAGCAAATTCTTATAACCCTGGTACCTTCCATAATGATTCTGTATGTAAAGCAACCTTAAGTACAATTTAGAGATAGGAACTATCTATTTTTCTGTAAAAAAAGGTGACAAAATAAAGGATGGAAAACACCTGTTCTTAAAATAACTTATCGATTGCATAGTTTATCTAGAACTTGTTAAGCAAATTCTTATAACCCTGGTGCCTTTGATAACTATTATTATAGTGTCACATTAGAATCTATAATTATAACATTTAAAAATTTGGGTATTTAATCGTCAAATGTGAATCCTATAATTCTATTAGCAGAATGAAAAATTGTTTTTATGAGTTTTTTTAGCTCTAAATATGTCCATCCTGACATAAAGAAATATTAATCGATTCATTTTTGATTTTCTATGAAACTATATGATTTTCATTATAAAGTGTAAAAATGGTCAGTATGGTGACAAATGAGGAAACATTTGAAAATTTAATGAACCGAAATACCTCACGGCTACTTTTGGTCTTATTTTGTACATAAATATAATATCCTTTGATTAAAGCATGTCGTGAAGTGTCAAAGTAATGCAGATTTTTGAAAACTGCGTTCAAATATCAAAAGGGGGGATTTTAAAAAATTGAAAATTTTAGACATTTTTGACAAATTCTCGGTAGTCTCCCATCATTGCCCATGTTAAATGAAAACGGCAATTTGACTATTCGTACCCGCATGCGGATATGCGCAGACACTGCCATTTTACTTAAGGGACGGTGCAATATTTATCAGACAGGTGGGACCGGTGCAATTTTGTTTTATCGCATAATAAAAGTGAATGTCCTATACTTATTTGGGCTGTAAAAACTCTATGTCCTATGACTTGAATACAGAAAAAAAGTCTGTGTCGTATTACATTATAAACTGGTCTGAAAAAAGTAAAATGACAAAAATACTGAACTTTGAGGAACTGACATATTCTGAAAACAGAAAAGACCATATTTTGACTGGTCCAGCACTGTTTGTATATGACTTAATGTAATCTTAACAGTCTTTGATCTCATTTTTGCGAATTTTAAAATGAACTTGGATTTTCAAATTAGTGTATAGAAATCTTAATTGTTTTTTGACCTTATAGAATATCAGGTTGTTTGGTAGATTGGTGTATTGCTGTAAAATGTATGAATTTTATTAACAGGCAAAAAGAGCTAAACTTTTCAGTTTTAGGCAAAATTCAGATAGTCAGCTTTAAATTTTTTCATAACTTTTCCAAATCAACTTGGATTTTCATATTTCTTTACAGCTATCTTATTTCTATATTAATCTTACAAAATACCAGGTTGTTTGGTAGATTGGTGTATTGCTGTAATTTTTATGGATTGAATCAAAAGGTAAAAAAATGTTAAAATTTTCAGTTTAAGGCTAAATCCAGATAGTCAGATGTATTTTTTTTTATAACTTTTTCAAATCAAGTTGGATTTTCATATTACTCTATAGCTATCTGATTTATATATTTATCTTACAGAATGCTAGCTTTTTTGTTTGTTTGGTGTATTGCTGTACAATTTATGGATTTAGTTAGAAAGGTAAAAATTAAGGCCAAGTTCAGTTAGCCATCTTTAAAAATTGGTATAACGTTTCCCAATCAACTTGAATTTAATAATACTCTACAGCTATCTCAGTTTTATATTGATCTTACAGAATGTCATGTTATTTGGTTGTTTTGTTTATTTTTGTCAAATTCTATGATTTAATAAAAAGGGAAAAAAAACTGCATCAAAGTCAAAAACTTGTCTGCCTTTGCTTTAAAAAGATCATAATTTCTTTCTTAAAAAGTAGAATAGATAAAGACATTGTATATTTGAAATATAAACATGCACTTAGTTAGTAACACAGCATATGCTAATATGTCTGGAGCTATAGTCCCTGAATTTAAATCATTTCCTTTATCAATAAGGTATTTAAAAAATTGTATACAAATGGAGTCATTGGATATTTAGTTAATAAAAGTGTTTGATTGTTTACAATAGTTAAAATAAATCTTCATGTTCTAAGAAAAATATGACAAAAGTTTCATACATGGCCGTTCTGTGTTATAAGAAATAGGTAATACATGAAGCAAGACAGGGCCAAATACAGTACCTTGACTTGTTGAACACCAGATGTAAATCAGTGTCAAGTAAACTATAAAATAATACTGGAAGTGACATTTTTTTTCAAACCAGAAGTAACAAAGTATCTCTTTTAAAATAAATGTCTAGAAACCAACTATTTATGAAACCAGCGTACAATAAGCTATCATTTCACGCTGGACATGACATTAACCAAAATTTTGATATTTCAGTCGTATCAAAATAGATTTTTTCGGATGGAAAGACCTTCAATATACAGAGGGAGCAATATTTTCAGTCATCCATTATTGTTTTCTACTCACTGTGAGTGAACTCATGCTTTCAGTTTTGACAATGTCCTTTTTAATGGTGCATTTTAGTCATCACAGGGCCTGTTCGTTATATGTGTTAAACGTATTGAGCTCACTGTTCAGTTCAGAATGCGATAAGGTGATACCTTTTGTCTTTTCTTTTTATCATGTTGTCGCATTAGCAATCCCATTTCTTTCAACATGTTCAAGACCAGTCTACGAACATCCGATTGTCAATGAAATTTTTACATGTATAAAATATCGTTTATAATTATAGAAATATACATAAAAATCACTATATATATAAATATTAAATTCAAATTAAAAATTTTCATTTTTTTTTAATTTCTTAATCTCAGGGCACTCTTGGGCATTACAAAATTTAACACAATAATTCATACTTCAACTCCAATCTTTTTCACTCCGCTCACTCTAAATTATGTTGCTCAGTCGATTAGAACATATAAACATGCATGCATAAATCACAAAAGTCCAGTTCTTGAATAAAGAGAGATAACCCTAGCTGATTGTTATAATTAGCCTTTTCTTTTTTAACAGGTAGAGTGAGTACAGTTACATAATAAGCAATGGACAGCAAAATTGTCAGTTTTGATCAGTTTATATAATATATATACACATGAATGATAACATCGAAGTGGTGACTAATTACAGAATATAAAAACGAATACATAAAACAACCTAAACCAGCACATAAAAAGTCACGAACGAGTTAGCCGAAGAGATCGACGCACAAAGTGACGTCACATTTGAATTTCAAAAAAATTCACAAAAATAGGATAGAATTAGGATAGAATTCAATATTAGGTTTGTAATACGAATATAACATTTATTAATAACAATAAAAATTACAATACAAATTAATATACAATTGTGGTAGAAATTAGATAATTAATTGTTTTATCTATAGCTAGTTATGAGGGTGTTTCTTCTAAATTAAACTGTAAACCAAATATATCGTATAAATTTAATTGACCTAAACTAAAATCTAATAAATGAACTGGGAGATTAATTATCTTTACCATAACACACTAATACAACAGAAAAAAATAAGATTTTCAACTACAAACGATAAGACATTTGACAAAATTTCGTTGAAAAAAAACAAATATTACATCAAAACTAAATACATGAATTTTGGATAGAAAATAAAAGTACCTTGACACGTCTTATAGCAATGCGAACTCAAACTCAGCAAAACAGTCACACTCGGGAATAAGTCACGTTCGGCATTAAAAGATCAGACGACGTAATCATGGTAATGACAAACTACAGTCTAACGCGTCACCGGTAAAAATGTCCTTAGTTACCGCTAATACTTTGAGTTCTTTATTTCGTTCTTTTTTTGCATTTTACTTATTTGGTTACAGACTTAGATCAAAGAATCCAGATCTTTTAATTAATTTTTATGGTGTATATTGTGATGTTACACCACTGTGTTAGGTTATTGAGATGCATTCCGGGACGGGATTTTCTCGCTGTGTTGAAGTCCCATGGGTGGCCTTGGGCTGTTTTCTGCTCTGTGTATGGTTGTTGTCTCTTTGACACATTCCGCAATTTCGAATGCAATCTCAAATTTATAGTTTAACCCCATTACACCCACAAAATATGTACCTTATACGGAGGATACTTTCAGTCGTCTTTAATTGTTTTACGCTCGTTGTTTTGTGTGAAATCAGATTTTCAGATTGTTATTTTTAATTGTTGCGATTAAGTGATCACGGGGCCTTTTCTTTACATGTGTGCGTGTTTAGCTCACGTACTGTTGTGATGGCGGGAAGGTTATGTCTTTTGTCTTTAATTTTATCATGTTATCTCATGAGCAATCCCATTTTTTTATAGACTAGTCTACGAACATCGGATTGTCAATAACATTTTATATTTTTAAAACATCGCTTTTTATTGTAAAAATATACACAAAAATCACTACATATTAACAGAGACATATAATATTATATGTCTCTGATATTAAATTCAAATTAAAATTTTTTTTTCATTATTTAATCACAGCGCCCTCTCCTTTCGGGAATTTCAAAATTAAACACAATAATTCACACTAATACATTTATTTTATTATAGTGTCGCATATTAATTGACAAACTATTTACATATCACAGCATTCAATAAAACAATCAATACCCAGTCATCAATTTGACATATGAGACACTTAATTAACATATGCTTGATATACATGTATACATAATAATATAGTCTCGCAGTAAAATTCATAATTTAAGTCATAAATAAAAAAGTTAAAACATATTTATGCATTTAAAAGCATATATATAATTTTAGCAAAAAATAAAAATCTGAAATGAACACTCCATACCAATCTTTCTCACTCCGCTTATTCTGATTATGTTAATTGTAGGGGTGCCAATTGTGTCAGTACACTGAACATACCGAAAAGTGATTGTGTAACGCATAATTCATTAAAGTCCAGTTTGTGTATAAAGGGAGATAACTCGGATTGATATAATTAGTATTTTCTCAGGTAGATCATTATAATCAAATATATACAGATTTGTAATAACAAGCAATTGCCAGTGACAGCAAGATTGTCAGTTTTGAACGATTCCACACCTTTCACAGCCTTTTATGAATATCAATGGTACTGATTTCTTCGTCTGCGTTCAAAATATCATTACCCGCTTTTACTTAATTACATGCTAAATATAAGAAATATATTACTTAAGATTTAGTGCATTTTTCAGAAGAAAAAAAAAGAATAGTCAAAGAAGATAGTGATAAACAAATATCATAGATTCGCTTTTTATGCCTATGTGTCTTTGAATAAAAAAACTGCATAAACTTTTTTCATCATGTTCATTAAAAATCTTCTTGCTGGATCTTTTCAATTATCATTTATTCATACTTTTTTTTTATTATTAAATTATCGAATATCTGTGCCAAAAACAATCAAGGCGTATATAAATTATGCATGATTGTTTAGTTCATTTACGACTACCAGATTTTTTTCATCTTACAATCTGCTTCAAGTGAAGTTATCACAGGGGGGGGTCTCAACATGGGATTTTGGGTACAGGTGTGCAGCTGGGATTTTAAAAAGACCCCCCCCCATTCATATATTGAATAATTGTGAAATCCCTACCTATACATATATTTCACAGCGAAATCATAACCCATTCATATATTTTTGACCCATTGATATATCACAATCGGTCAATTACTGCCTATTGATATATTTCCTCGGTAAAATTGCACCCCATTGATATATTTGACGGATCAAAAAAGGGACCCATTCCAGCGGCACATATGTAAATACCTTTATATAGGAAGAGACCCCCCCCCCCCGTGGAAGTTATATACCACAATGAATATATTAAAGTTATCAAAAGTACCAGGATTATAATTTAGTACGCCAGACGCGCGTTTCGTCTACATATTATGATTGGAATTAAGGGATGGTACACATGTATATAACTTTTCCCCCTAGTAAACGGGAGATAATTCAATTCAAACAAATCTAAAAATTTATGATATTTGGTATCAATTATGCATGATCTTATTTTCCCGTAAGTCTCTTACGAAATATCGTTTTTTTTAAACCGGTCTTGCTAAGTTGGGAAGCAACAAGGTTCCCTTTCCCATTGCACATAGATAATGTCGTATTTAAACGGACAGCGTTGTTCGTAATTTGTAATGTTTTGGTGTATTTTTGTTATTCCTCTCATCTTTTTTCTTTTCAACGTTTTTACGATTTAAGCGTTACATATGAGACACATGCATTGCTCTGGTACGATTATATTGTTTCATGTTACCAACCTCCGTAATGACATATAATCAATGTTTTGGTATAAATAATGAGCTTTTCATAATTAATACTTGAAATACTTGACTTAAGGTAGCACAATACAAAGATTTTTCATCCCCAATCCGACATCTTTAAACTGATGTAATTCCACTCATCTTTCTTTAAATTTTATAAATGAGGTACCAAAAGAAAGAAGAAGGATAAATCTTTCTAATTGTGATAATTTCATTATGACATAATTATTACATAATAAATTGTTATGTAATTAGTTGCCATTCTGTGATGTCCATACTTGAATGAATTTAGCTTCTTTGTTCTTCATAGCATCCTAAAAAAATTATAGATTCTTGCACAACACAGTTTTACCTCCAAAACTGTGTCTCAGATTTTTCCTATTGTATTTCATTCTCTCATAAATCTTCAATGAAGTTGGCAACATCAATTCATTATAGACCACAAAATTCAATTGGGTATAAAATTTGTTCTATTGATGTTTTTGGAAATCTGAGACACAGTTTTGAAGGTTAAGCTTTCTTATATAAGAATCTATAAAATATTTTGGGATGCTATGAAGAACAAAGAAGCTAAATTCATTCAAGTGTGGACATCACAATATAGCGACTAATTACATAATAATTAATTATGTAATAATTATGTCATAATGAAATTATCACAATTTGAAAGATTAATCTTTCTCCTTTCTTTTGGTACCTCATTTATAAAATATAAAGAAGGATGAAATGAATTACATCAGTTTAAAGTTGTCTGATTGGGAATGAAAAAATCTTTGTATTGTGCTACCTTAACTTCTTTGTTGTAAATCGAATTGTGAAGAATGCTCGAATATCATAAGACAGAAAGCAACTTCGAAAGTTGTCCACCGTGACCGTTCCAACATAATATAGAAATTTATTAATAATTAATGTTACTGAAAATTACCTGTATGTTAAAGGCATTCCTCTAATATTTGAAATAGCTGTATTGTCATAACTGCTGGCCGATTCCTCTACACCAAATGCCTCCTCTGTAATAGGAGGAAGTGGTATCCGACAGTTTCGTGGATCATACGGTTCAATTGACCGAAACTCGTATACTTCTGCGTGATCAGATATCTCAAGTTCTGTATATCTTGCTCCACTTGGAACTACTTGAGTTGGATAACCAGGAGACTCCACTTGAACAGCTACACAATTATAATTATGTAAAAAACGATTATTATTGGGATTGTTAAGAAAGAAAAAAAAAGTTGAAAAGCGAACGGATAATTAAAAAAAATATCTGCTTACAAATACATACAAACTTATGGCATGTTTTGGTTTCCCGTATTTTATTCAGGTAAACTAACCAGAGAAGATTATATTTTGGCAGTGCCTTACAGAAAACAAGTTTATTATATTTCGTTAAAGTCGTCCGAAATCTAGACACCTTGTAGCGTATAAGAAATTATTTTTTATTGTACAGAGAAAATTGAAAATTAAAAACTTCCTTTAAAAAGCACCCGACTTCGGACGAGCATAATTTCTATATTTTTTTCAAAGATTCTAAAGTATTCCTTTGATTGCGATTGATTGATGATTGACAAACGGCACACATGGCTGACACAGGATAACTTACAACCAATAATGAGTTCACTTAAAGTCCAAAAATTATGTTATCGACACTATAAAGCTTCAATAAATGACAAATATCGTTACGAAAGTAAACTTATTTGAAACGCCTTTTATAGTTTACTTTATATGGTATACGATATTGGGTTATCTCAATATTGAGGTCCGTACTGTTACTTAGTTTACTTCCATACCTTCTTATTTCCATGGAGCCTGTCATGCTACTTTAAAAAAAAATAATATTTAGAAATTCAAAAATCGTCAATTAAAATATTGCAAGGTATGTCTTATTTGGTTTCCGAACAAATCAAGATAGTTCAACATCTGAAAAAGGCATACTTTTACATTTTATATATTCAGTTTTCCAGAAAAGGATTGTTTGTGCTGGCTGGAATGAATTGAATAAAAAAGTGTTTAAAAGATTTACAATAAATGACATAAATTAGGAAATTAAGAAACAAACATGCCACTGCTGGTGGACGTTTCGTTCCCTAGGGTATCACCAGCCCAGTAGTCAGCATTTCGGTTTTGACATGAATATCAATTATGTGGTCATTTTTATAAATTTCCTGTTTTCAAAACTTTGAATTTTTCGAAAAACTAAGGATTTTCTTGTCCAAGGAATAGATTACCTTAGCCGTATTTGGCACACATTTTTGGAATTATGGATCCTCAATGCTCTTCAACTTTGTACTAACTTGTTTGGCTTATATAACTATTTTGATATGAGCGTCACTGATAAATAAAGGCAACAGTAGTATACCGCTGTTTAAAACTCCATGGACAAAAAACAAAATCGGGGTAACAAACTAAAACTGAGGGAAACGCATTAAATATAAGAGGAGAACAACGGCACAACATTAAAATGTAACACACACAGAAACGGACTAAGCATTTGATAAAATCCTATGAGACTAACAAATATGTAGACGAAACGCGCGTCTAGCGTACACAACTATAATCCTTTAGCCTTTTTCACAAAAAATCTAAAGTGTAAAATTAATTTTACGATAAAAATATTTAGTTGAATTGTCAAGGAATATCTTAGACTTACGATAAATTTTACATTAAGATTTTTTGTAAAAAGGGCTACTGGTACTTTTGATAACTATTAATTTATCAACTTTAAAGAAAAATATACATCTTACCTTCCATAATGATTCTGTATGTAAAGCAACCTTAAGTACAATTTAGAGATAGGATCTGTCTATTTTTCTGTAAAAAAATCAACTTTAAAGAAAAATATACATCTTACCTTCCATAATGATTCTGTATGTAAAGCAACCTTAAGTACAATTTAGAGATAGGAACTATCTATTTTTCTGTAAAAAAAGGTGACAAAATAAAGGATGGAAAACACCTGTTCTTAAAATAACTTATCGATTGCATAGTTTATCTAGAACTTGTTAAGCAAATTCTTATAACCCTGGTACCTTCCATAATGATTCTGTATGTAAAGCAACCTTAAGTACAATTTAGAGATAGGAACTATCTATTTTTCTGTAAAAAAAGGTGACAAAATAAAGGATGGAAAACACCTGTTCTTAAAATAACTTATCGATTGCATAGTTTATCTAGAACTTGTTAAGCAAATTCTTATAACCCTGGTGCCTTTGATAACTATTATTATAGTGTCACATTAGAATCTATAATTATAACATTTAAAAATTTGGGTATTTAATCGTCAAATGTGAATCCTATAATTCTATTAGCAGAATGAAAAATTGTTTTTATGAGTTTTTTTAGCTCTAAATATGTCCATCCTGACATAAAGAAATATTAATCGATTCATTTTTGATTTTCTATGAAACTATATGATTTTCATTATAAAGTGTAAAAATGGTCAGTATGGTGACAAATGAGGAAACATTTGAAAATTTAATGAACCGAAATACCTCACGGCTACTTTTGGTCTTATTTTGTACATAAATATAATATCCTTTGATTAAAGCATGTCGTGAAGTGTCAAAGTAATGCAGATTTTTGAAAACTGCGTTCAAATATCAAAAGGGGGGATTTTAAAAAATTGAAAATTTTAGACATTTTTGACAAATTCTCGGTAGTCTCCCATCATTGCCCATGTTAAATGAAAACGGCAATTTGACTATTCGTACCCGCATGCGGATATGCGCAGACACTGCCATTTTACTTAAGGGACGGTGCAATATTTATCAGACAGGTGGGACCGGTGCAATTTTGTTTTATCGCATAATAAAAGTGAATGTCCTATACTTATTTGGGCTGTAAAAACTCTATGTCCTATGACTTGAATACAGAAAAAAAGTCTGTGTCGTATTACATTATAAACTGGTCTGAAAAAAGTAAAATGACAAAAATACTGAACTTTGAGGAACTGACATATTCTGAAAACAGAAAAGACCATATTTTGACTGGTCCAGCACTGTTTGTATATGACTTAATGTAATCTTAACAGTCTTTGATCTCATTTTTGCGAATTTTAAAATGAACTTGGATTTTCAAATTAGTGTATAGAAATCTTAATTGTTTTTTGACCTTATAGAATATCAGGTTGTTTGGTAGATTGGTGTATTGCTGTAAAATGTATGAATTTTATTAACAGGCAAAAAGAGCTAAACTTTTCAGTTTTAGGCAAAATTCAGATAGTCAGCTTTAAATTTTTTCATAACTTTTCCAAATCAACTTGGATTTTCATATTTCTTTACAGCTATCTTATTTCTATATTAATCTTACAAAATACCAGGTTGTTTGGTAGATTGGTGTATTGCTGTAATTTTTATGGATTGAATCAAAAGGTAAAAAAATGTTAAAATTTTCAGTTTAAGGCTAAATCCAGATAGTCAGATGTATTTTTTTTTATAACTTTTTCAAATCAAGTTGGATTTTCATATTACTCTATAGCTATCTGATTTATATATTTATCTTACAGAATGCTAGCTTTTTTGTTTGTTTGGTGTATTGCTGTACAATTTATGGATTTAGTTAGAAAGGTAAAAATTAAGGCCAAGTTCAGTTAGCCATCTTTAAAAATTGGTATAACGTTTCCCAATCAACTTGAATTTAATAATACTCTACAGCTATCTCAGTTTTATATTGATCTTACAGAATGTCATGTTATTTGGTTGTTTTGTTTATTTTTGTCAAATTCTATGATTTAATAAAAAGGGAAAAAAAACTGCATCAAAGTCAAAAACTTGTCTGCCTTTGCTTTAAAAAGATCATAATTTCTTTCTTAAAAAGTAGAATAGATAAAGACATTGTATATTTGAAATATAAACATGCACTTAGTTAGTAACACAGCATATGCTAATATGTCTGGAGCTATAGTCCCTGAATTTAAATCATTTCCTTTATCAATAAGGTATTTAAAAAATTGTATACAAATGGAGTCATTGGATATTTAGTTAATAAAAGTGTTTGATTGTTTACAATAGTTAAAATAAATCTTCATGTTCTAAGAAAAATATGACAAAAGTTTCATACATGGCCGTTCTGTGTTATAAGAAATAGGTAATACATGAAGCAAGACAGGGCCAAATACAGTACCTTGACTTGTTGAACACCAGATGTAAATCAGTGTCAAGTAAACTATAAAATAATACTGGAAGTGACATTATTTTTTCAAACCAGAAGTAACAAAGTATCTCTTTTAAAATAAATGTCTAGAAACCAACTATTTATGAAACCAGCGTACAATAAGCTATCATTTCACGCTGGACATGACATTAACCAAAATTTTGATATTTCAGTCGTATCAAAATAGATTTTTTCGGATGGAAAGACCTTCAATATACAGAGGGAGCAATATTTTCAGTCATCCATTATTGTTTTCTACTCACTGTGAGTTAACTCATGCTTTCAGTTTTGACAATGTCCTTTTTAATGGTGCATTTTAGTCATCACAGGGCCTGTTCGTTATATGTGTTAAACGTATTGAGCTCACTGTTCAGTTCAGAATGCGATAAGGTGATACCTTTTGTCTTTTCTTTTTATCATGTTGTCGCATTAGCAATCCCATTTCTTTCAACATGTTCAAGACCAGTCTACGAACATCCGATTGTCAATGAAATTTTTACATGTATAAAATATCGTTTATAATTATAGAAATATACATAAAAATCACTATATATATAAATATTAAATTCAAATTAAAAATTTTCATTTTTTTTTAATTTCTTAATCTCAGGGCACTCTTGGGCATTACAAAATTTAACACAATAATTCATACTTCAACTCCAATCTTTTTCACTCCGCTCACTCTAAATTATGTTGCTCAGTCGATTAGAACATATAAACATGCATGCATAAATCACAAAAGTCCAGTTCTTGAATAAAGAGAGATAACCCTAGCTGATTGTTATAATTAGCCTTTTCTTTTTTAACAGGTAGAGTGAGTACAGTTACATAATAAGCAATGGACAGCAAAATTGTCAGTTTTGATCGATTTCACACCTGTTTACAGCTTCTAATGCATATCATTGTTGCTGCTCTTTTCTTCTGCTTCGGGATCACTGGCCTCCACTTGCATACTAAACATAAGAAATATATATTATAAGAATTAATTAATTGTTTTTAATAAAAAAAAAAGAATGGTCAAAGAAAATCATAGTGATTAAGAAATATCCTAGATTAGCTATTATGTCAGCCTGTCTCTGAATAGGAGAAATCATTGGTAGAAGAATTTAAAGTCTAAAAGGAAAAGATAAATCATGCTTAGTATAGACAAAATCACTAAAGGAAACAAACAAACAATTCTCTGAAATAAACATGATCAAGATGATTGAATATTTTGTTTTTCAACAAACGATTGGAACAGACTTCTCTAACCCTCTTTTTGACCAATAGATCTTTTATTCGAATAAAGCAGATTTCATACAGGTGTTTCTCAAGAATGATAAAAATAAGGCAATCATTATCCTTTTACTTCATGTACCTTTTTGTAAATAATCTCCTTTCAATAAATAATGCAAAGTTTGGTGGCTATATTGAAAAAAAAATACTACACGTCAAATACAGTTAAGTCTGCCACATATCTTGACTTATAAATAAACAATGACAACGAGAGACGGCTGAGAACAAATTTACCGACAGAAGCGATTATTTCAGCTTCCTAATAGTGGACTCTTCTTTTCTATGTAGCAACACCCCAGCAGTACCTGCATATGAGGTATACACCTCCTAGTTTATATGATAATCCAGAGCTTTTTTCCCTATTATGATCTTCTTCTTGATACAAGTTGCTTCTGACAATGATGCTATTAAAACTAAGTTTCAAATGGTAATGTATGATTCACCCTTTCAAAGTGTTACTGACACCATATCACGAGTTGTTTAACTGCCAGTGTATTGTATATTTGGTTCGCAAAAAACAACAGGTGATAACAAATGTGCTTGAATGGTTGTAGCATCAATATGGCCCTCTCCCGATTGTGAAATCATTGAATTAGTAGTTTCGCGGATATATTCATTCAATAAGCAATATGACTGTTTAAATTATCGTATTTTTTTTTCAGGATAATAGAAAATGGTAAACCTTATCAAAATACAGAATATTTGTATCACAAAAAATCAAGATATTTTATAAATGTTCATTTTTTTCCGAACATCGAAATGAACTAAAGTAAGTCACTTAAGGAGGTAGACCTAGGTTCAGGGAAATAACTCTTAAAATCATCAGTACGTTTGTGTCAACCATTTTCAAAAACATATTCTAAGCTTCTAGGTTACATAGATTATTTTTAATCTGTTTCAGGTAAATGCTTAAAAAACATTGATGAACTTGACTTTTACAAACGCTTAACTGATTTAAAGAGTTATCTCCCTGAACCAAGGTCTACCCCCTTAAACGAAAGAAATCTTACTATTCTAGTAAACGGGAGATAATCATATTAAATAAATTTATTTGCTTCGAGAGTACATTGTATGTTTGGTAGCAATTATAAGTTATCGCATTTATCCGAATGACATTTACACGACTTATCGTGGCACTTTAAACCGGTCTAGACAATAGGAGAAGCGAAAATGGTGCCATTACTATCACACATGAGAAATGTGCTTTTTAAATGAAATAAATACTTGTTATTAATTTTTTTGTAAATTTCTTGTCAGTTCCTTTATGATTTTAAAAGAGTTAAACATGCACTGATCTGGTATCATTACTGTAACAATGGTTCTCGTTCAAACAAAGGTATCTGAAAATGAATATTTTTTTGTCTATAATGAATTTTTATCGTCACTTCTAGTAATGTCAACATATTTGACCTTTGTTGGTCAAATTGTCAAGTATGCTGTAACCTAAAGTCACACAAGACAGAAACTAACTTTGAAAGATGTGCGTAGTTCAAGCACAAGTTTAGATAAACTAAAATCTGTTGTATATTAATTTGTTTAAATTACCTGTCTGTTAACGGCGTGCCTCTAACATTGGAACTAGCCATATTGTTATAATGACTGGTCAATTCCTCTATACCAATTTTTTCCTCTGTAATTGGAAGAAGTGATATCCGACAGTTTCGAGGATCATATGGTTCAGTTGAACGGAAGACGTATATTTCTGTGCCATCATTTAAGTCAAGGTCTATATATTTTGCTGCACTAGGAACTACTTGAGTAGGATATCCAGAAGACACCGTTTGAACTGCTACACAGTTAAATGACAATTTTTTGTGATTGATTACAAATAATGTTGAAAAATGAACGTTATATCTGAAATATGTTTTCCTAAAATAAATATTTTTAAATGTTCATGAAATCTATAGTTTTACTGCGTTTTGTATAACAGGTCAGAAAACAGACACTCCAACTTTGTTGTGCACAGAATTTAAGAAAGAAAATAGGATTTGCGTATACGTGTGACTGAACCATTGCAATTAGACATATTTTTGTAGAACTAAACGATCAGACAAGTATAGAAAACGTTAATCCGGCAACATTTAATGTATTTTTTATTAAAAAATAAATTTCATTAGAGAGGAGCATATTGCGGCAATACCACACAAAAGACAAGTGTTGACCATAACGTACTATGAATTATACGAATTCCAGACAATTTGTAGATAATGGAATACATTTTATTTAACATAGCATTCTATGATTTGCCACAATTAAACCCTTTAAAGACAGAAAACCATTGTAGAGGCTTTCGAAACCAGACGAAAAGAAGCATCTTGTTTAAGGTTCTAAAGTCTTCCTTTTTTGTGGATGTGTTGATTGACCGACGACACACATGTTAACGTACAATAAAGATAAATACAGTACATGTCTCCAACTAAAAGAACTCGATATTTCAATACATGGCACATGCTGATACGAAAGCAAACTAATTTGAAGGGCAATTTACAGTTTATACTTTTACATAGTATACGGAATGGGATTTCTTAAGGCTGAACGATGAACTATTTGCTCTCAAGAACGTCATTTGGTCTCCGATAAATATATAGTTATCTGAGTCATGGAAAGTCATATCTCATATTTTTAAATATTTGTGTCGTAAGGTTACTGTCGCTCAATGAGGTTTCGACATTGCTATTATCATTGTGATCAAGTAACGAAATACATTATGTCAGATTTAACGTCAATATGACCATAACACTTTGTAAATTTAATTCGTACAGCGGTGTTTCTTATTTTTATATATATGTGACTGTGATAGGATATCCTAATTTTAACGATAATATTTGTAGCCGATCGAGCCCGTAGCTTTAGAAAAAAAAGGTAACAATCTGGGTAATCTTATCGATAATTCAGAAATTCAGTCATTGTAGTTTGTTGCTGTATATTATATTTATTTTTGATTGTGGTTGATACGTAAATAAGGCATTATATTTCTTATTTAAATTTTTTAATTTTGGGACCTGTTTAAGCTGTATATGCGGTGTTGGAATGCACATTGTTGATTTATTTAAACCTGACTTAAAAATGTTTGTACCTGTGTCATTTGGTCTCGGAACAAGACCTCGTTTTCCAAATGACCATCTTTTCTAACTACTGTATCACAAGCTTTTCGTAAGTTGTGTTATACACTAGTTTATCCCACAAACAGTCAATTATCGACAATCATACCACATCTTCTTCAGGAAATTATCTTATGTCTGCCTGACAGAATTGCACTAATTTATAAGTAAATAATTATTTAAAATAATAACATTGAATAAACGCATTAAAGATTTAGTTAAAGATGTATAGATATATTGATTAATTGATTTTTAAAATAAATAAAAACATATCAAACTTACTCTTCATAATGAATTTTAAGTAACTTTGTACTTTTACGTTTATATTCTTTTTTCAATATAAGCGCTCAAACTGCGAATTTTCATTGAAATGTATGGGGGAAAAGCCAGTTTCTAACCGTTTTCAATGATCAATCATAGGAGAAAAACAGCAATTATGACTAAACTACCTACATGGAAGTCTAGTACTGTGTTGGTGTAAAAAATAATGAAAATAACATTTTGGTATCTTTTTGATTTTTTTCAAAAAATAAGGTAAAAAAATGCTAAAATAAGGAAAATTGAGAATTGCCAGTTTCTAATCGTTTTCATATTAGATATTCAAGAGCTTGCAGCCCCTACTCAGACTTTGTAAAACGTCATCAGTGTCTGAGTAGAAAGTTGATGAAACAGGGGGTATGTCAAAGAACGTCTCGTTCTTTTTCTAAAAAAGTTCATCGGAAGGTACCAAGACCTTGTTGATAAATATTCCGTATCAACTTCCCAAATAATACACGATGGTCTTGATGTATAGATTTTTCGTACTGATGTTGTTTATCATCTTAACAACGTGTTTTATAGTTCTTTCATTTGTCTTTGTTCTATTATTAATATTACTTTTACTGTTGAATGGTTTCATGTGATATCCGTTTCACGTGGCTCGGTACTTATACATCTCGTCAATGTGTTTGTATTGGCTTTCATTATTTTTTTGTGGTTTGTTTTGTATTTGCGACTTTTTGTATTTCTTTTGTTCTTATAACGTGACTCTGTACTTTAAAAGATCCCGTCAGTATGATATTATGAATTATAATATACGTTGAACCACAAACGTCAAAATCACTCAATCGCGTAGTGAAATTAACTATTTTTGGATTCTTATAAATTCTATATATAACTTTTGGACTAGTTTAAATCTCGGTCTATTTCTTAAATTTATTCTTACATACTTTTGATTTTTTAACCCTGTATGCTAACATTCCCAGGAAAATTTTAAAATTGTTTGTACGCACATTGAACGACAAATTTATGTGACGTATAAAATTTTCTGACGTCAGACACTCAAATCAATAAATGTGTTCGTAGATAGTAGATGTTTTTGTGTTCTGTTAAATTGTTCCTTTTAAAATTGTTAAACGATGATGACTGATGTACCCATATTTTGACTATTATATTTATTGTGTCTGTTTATTTAACGCATCAATGTAAAAATATCGGAAATTGATGAGACTGTCATTAAAGTGAGAGGGTTAGCGCTATAGAACCAGGTTTAATCCACCATTTTCTACATTTGAAAATGCCTGTACCAAGTCAGGAATATGACAGTTCTTGTCCATTCGTTTTTGATTCGTTTTGTTATTTGATTTTGCCATGTGATTATGGACTTTCCCAATTGATCTTCCTCTAAGTTCAGTATTTTTGTGATTTTACTTTTTTTTCAATGATCCATCATTGGAGAAAAACAGCCTTTATGACTAAACTATTTTTTTTTTTTGGAAACAATTAAATCATCTTTATTGCACTAAATGCTGTTTAACAATTTACCTAGCTTACAGCATTAGGATAAGTATCCCTGTATATCAGTTATTATACATCCAGGGAGAATATATAATAAAATATTATATAAATGTTAGTATTATACAATTAGACATAATACATAAATTAAATTAAATTAACATCAATATACATTGATTCATTTATTAATAATGAAAAAAAAAAATTGTCTGCTTACAAATCGGGAAAAATAACGGATCTACACCGTTTCGTTTTGTAATTATTATGTATGTTTACTTTCTCACAGGTTACCTCAACTTCCGAAGCAAGGTTGTCGGCTCTCCGAACATTCCCGAAGTCCTGCGTTTAACACCCTTGCCTTCAGCCGTACTCACCGTGTGCAAGATCTTGCAGAGATTAAGCATCCGCAGCGCATGCATACATTTTTTCGTTAATTGTATATAAAGACATTCAAAACATATTTTAATATTGACTTTTATGGTTCAATTTTAACATAACGATATTTTGAAGCCATTTGACAATTCTGTTGAAAGTGCGTACATGCGAACTACTTTGTTTACGTTTTCCAAGTTGCCGACCGCCCGCCTGCAAACCTAGATTACCAGTTACAGGTATGATTATGAAGTTTACTTTAAACAAAATAACCTGTTTGGAATTATTGTCTATGAGATAATTTAATTGTATAGATGCTTTGTCTGGCTTTTAGTGTACCATTAAATATAATCCTAGTTTCTGGATGTATACATTGTAGCAATAACTACCAGAAAATAAAAAAGGGGGAGTGGCATTTTGCACAAACTTTTATAGTCCAAATAATTATGACGTCTTGAACGGCTATTATAATTTTTTTATTTGACGCCTTACTTCGATGTAAGGCGTCAAAGAAAAAAATTACAATAGCCTTTCAAGACGTCATAATTATTTGGACTAAAACTTTTAGCGTCTTTCTCATTGAAATATAATTAATTAATTAATGTACAGGAGTTTGTAACAATAACGGCGAGATAGAGAAGAAAAGACAAAAACTCTACTGTATAAGTAACTCCTGAGTTCAATGACAATGTCTGCAAAAAAATGGAACCAAATTTTGTCTTTCATAGACATAGACTTAGACTGAGCAGAGACATATAATACATGTATTATATTTCTCTGGACTTAGTATTATAGTAAAACTTAGTCCAAATAATTATGAGTCTTAAAAGGCTATTTAAGGCGTCAAAGAAAAAAATTATAATAGCCTTTTAAGACGTCATAATTATTTAAACTAAGTAAAACTATACAAATTGTTGGTTTTTATCTGGTTTAATAAGGATCTATGATTTAATTGTAAAATTTGAAATGACGAAGTATGTCCAATGATATTTTTGTATCCTATTCCAATTAAACAATATATATTTCCCAAATAAACATTTCATACTTTAATACATGTACTAATATCATACATGTAATAGGGGATGAAATTGTCATTGTAAGATTTCAAAATTAAATCCTTTTGTATCATGCATGTATCAATACAAAAGATCTGTTAAATAACAGGAGAATTTCTACCTTACAAACATGCATAAGTGCATGCATGCAGTTCTTTTAAATATATTAATATAGCATAGGCCATTATTCTGCAGACCTCTGATTGTTTCTCTTGATTTTGACAACTAGATAACCGATATAATCTCAATAATCAGAAAAAAATTCTCATTGTATAATACATCTTGCTTCTAAATTTAAATTATATAATTATCTTGATATTATTAATGCGTATATTTTAACAAATTTGATTCGTTAAGGGATAGTCACATGCTAAACTATATTTTTGTGCACAGCAAAAAGCATATTGCACGGTTATTTTAGAATACCTAAAAACCAATATACTTTGTGTGACGTCATGTGATGAATTTCAGGATATTGTTAAACGATCTTAAACCTTTTGAAACAAATGATAACTGTGATCGATTATTTGACGAAAAAAATCTTCAAATACATAATATGACAAACAAACAAAAAAAAACCACTATTGAAATTCAAATAACAACTAATATTTTGTTATTGTCAACATGGTCAAGGAGACAATATGATATTTATAAAATTCAAACAAAAATCAAATGACGATTTTGGATACAAATATGGTCGGAAATTAATAATATAACAAATATAGCCTTTTTATGAGGTCAATACAGGATATATCGACCCAAAGAAGTATACCGACCTCCAACTTCGTCCTCAGTCCTCAGTTCATATACTTCTTTCTGGTTAATATATCCTTGTATTGACCTCATAAAAGGCTATTTTTGTATAATAGTAATTGATAATATATGCATGTAATTTTTTATTTCCATATTTGTATATTGTTGTAATTAAAGTTGATCTTTTTTTGGATTAAAGATATGGAGTTGAGAGGTTTATCGGTTCAGTTAAAACCAAAACAGGAGGAAGCTGTAAAATACATCCTACAGGGGAGGGATGTAATATGTAATTTGCCAGTTGGCTATGGTAAAAGCATGATTTTTCATGTCCTGCCAGGTACAGATTATGATATAGGTATAAGAATGTGGTTTGAATGGCATTGAGACGCTGCACAGAAAGCTATAAAGGGCACCATACATTATTACTAGTTTTAAATTTAAACTGGAAAACCAACAGTTTATATTGAATCAACAAACACTTGTAAACCACATCAACAAAAGACAGCCACAAAATATCAGGTTCCTGACTTAGAAATGTATTAAAATGCTCCAACCTTCACTCAAACTGAAGCAATAGTGTAAAATACCAATTATAGAAAGACGCACTATGCATACCAATTTGAGAGAGCTTGCTTGATCTTGTTTTCAAGTGTTCAACAGATACATAAGTACATGTATGTACTTGTATGCAATTTGCATGCTCCTGACTTAGACAGGTTGATAATGAAATTGACAGTTTTATAGGAATTTGAGTAATCAACCTCCCACTGGAACAGTGGTGTTAATGCAATGTTCAATTTTTTTGGGAATGAGGTAAAATATATGTGTCTTTTTTCATTTTCAATACATTTGTCAATTGCTTATGTCTTTCCAAAAATATTATATGTGAATCATTGTGTTATGTATACAGAGCTTCTTAAACAAGAGAAGAGTGCCTTCAAGGTGTTGGTTGTGTGTCCTCTAACAGCATTAATGGAGGACCAGCTAGAGAGATTAAAGTCAAAACAAATAAAGGCCTTATTCTTTAAGCAGGATGGGACAAGCATAAAAAATTATGAAGAACATGAGGGTAGGATTTTTTCTTTTTTCTGACACAGTCAGTATAATTTTGGTTTTAATAGGACCTATTTAAAATAATTCTATTTTCTGGCAATCAGCATCTGTAACATTTAAGTCAAGCTTGTAGTTCAACTTTTTTCAATATCAATAACTTTATTAAACCTTGAAATTTCATAATTTCTGTTTATATATCCAAAATACAGTATAATAATAGCAGAATTTTCATATTTTTTTTATTTCTCCATTTTCCTTACTTTACTAATCATGCTAATGCAAGGACTTAGTTTTCCTTTCAAACTTAACATTCATATTTCGTCTGTGATCAAAGTTTTTTTTTGAAGTATCTTTGATTTTGATTTTTGATTTTTTGTGTGTGTTTTAATGCCACTTTTATGCACTGTATTTAGGCTACTTCATGGCTGCCACTTTTTATACACAGGCAAATTTTGTTCACGTAAATATCACGTGAAATTCACGTGAATTTCACGTGAAATTTTTCACGTGAGATTCACCTCAAACGAGCTTATACATGAAATTCACGTGACATTTTTCACGTGAATTTCACGTGAATCTGATGTGAAATTCACGTGAATTGAGATTAACGTGAAATTCACGTGAAATTTTACATGTGAAATTCACGTGAATTGAGCCTTCACGTGAAATTAACGTAAATCGAGCTTCTTTTAAAAAAAATGAAATTAAAGTGAATTCACCCTCAATCACGCAAATTTCACAGGATTTGAGCTAATTTAACATTCTTCTTAGTCTTGACCATGTGTTCATACTTCCATCCTATTTCTACTTTCTTTGTTTCCAAATGTTTTTGGTCTTAAACGAAGAAAGCAATAAAATCATCACAGGTTATAAATAATATCCAGGGCACCTTAGTTCACTCCTAGAACTATTTTGGTTGTGTTGGAGTCTCAATCCTTATTTGTAAATGATTTATGGACTTTATAGGAGATGTTTGCACTGATGTATATTTCATTTCAGTTGATTTTTATTATGTACATGTATGAATAAGTCATATTGTGTGGTCATCAGTTTTGATACAAACCAATCACATAATATGGAAAAGTACCTGCACAAGATGCCAATTCTTTTTAAGAAGGTTTTAAAGAAGAAAAAACAGTTCACCTCACAACATATACATGTACCCATTTAAAGCCAGAAAGCGTTTCAGTGGTTGTATTAAATTTCATCTTAACTAAAAGAAAATATTCAAAGAATTTGATGTTGATGGCTATTCTCGATTCATAGATCGTGGCATATCTTTAAGACACCGGTCTTTTGTTGAGGACTGCATGTTGGAACCTAAATGCCTTCAGGTGTTTTTGTTGTAGTATTCATTGCTGTCTGATTGATGTTTACCTCTTATCTATTGTACTAATAAACTAAAATAGAAAGTTCTGTGAAATATAGCTGATATACAAATGTACCATATTGAAAGTCTCTGTGTAATTTACAATCATTTACTTCTTATTTCATATATGCAAAAATAGTTTGTTTTTCTCATTTTAACCCTGATCTTAAGGTTAATGCATAATGTTGATCTCAAAGCTTGGCTGCACAATAAGCTAAAAAAAATTGTTATTTCATTTTTTTTATATAAAATTCATTTTAAAACATTTTCATTTTTTACTGTAACATGTATGTTGACACAATAATTTGAATTGTATTATAATTCTGAAAGTACTTGAGGTTGAAAAAATATACACAATAGTTAATTCCAGTTGGTTTACACTTCTTGAATACACCACTACTTTGACTCTGTTAATAATGTTTAAGACTCCTCTTCTGCATATAATTGCGTTTTGTTCCCAAGGATTTCTTTATACATTTGCACTTATCCTCCTAAGATGTTGCTCCAATAATAAAATCCTGTAATGCATACTTAGCAATCAGACTCTTGGAATACTTTCTACAGTTCCTGTAATATAACAAAATCAGCATGTTTGTATTTGTAGTCAAGCAAAAAAGATTACATCAATTTAACATGTTTAATCTCCAATGATTTATCAAACTTATAAAAGGAGATAACTGTAATTTATTTTAAGCTTTGACATGATCAATTGGTGATTTGATGGTGATTATTATTTACCCAGTTAACATAACCAATCATGACTGTTGTGAACGTTAAATATTGCGGCAGTACCTTTTTGTAAACGTTACGTCGTTACCGGCAAATTTGACAGTTGCCGATTTAACGTTACGAAATTCCACCAACATGTGGCGTTCGAATAGCATCTTTGTTTTCTAGCTTGTTATGAACCTTACATTTCTTTAGTTACTTGTATTTACATGCTTTATATTGTTAAATCGGTGTCGAGACGTACGAAATCATGCTTGCTTTCTTTATAATTCATATTTATGTACGTACTGACAGTTATTTACATGATAAACCTTGACCGGTAAGGAACTATATTCTTACACGCAAGGATAAGGCGTGCTAAGAACTATAACCAGATGCTCCGCAGGGCGTAGCTTTATACGACCGCAGAGGTTGAACCCTGAACGGTTGGGGCAAGTATGGACACAACATTCAAGCTGGATTCAGCTCTAAATTTGGATTGTGATTAAATTAGTTGACACAGCGTTAGGTTTCTGACACAGAATGAATGTGTTCTAATGAACTTAAAATTTTTATTTTCTCTTAGAGCAATTCACTATGCTGTTGAATATTAATCCTCTCAAAAAAATGTTTGAAGAAATTTTCTTTTTATTTATGAAATTTCAAATGAGAAAAATTGAACCCAATTTTTTTAATCACATCCCCCTTTCCCTTATTTCAAAACTAATCTCAATTAAAATTTCTAATGGAGTTTGCAACAATAACTTCTCATTTAAATACATCATAAAATATTAAGATGTAAAAAAACTGCTTGTTATCACTGAATGGTAAAGATTATTTCAATTTATCAGTTGGTAGTAAAAAGTGAATATACATTGTATATTGTATATAACAAAGATTTAAGTTGATTCTGAACAAAGAAAGATAACTCCAATTAAAAAAAATTCTTGCTATTGCACAATATTGTGCATTTAGATATTTCTTGCTTACTATTCTGGACAAAGAAAGATAACTCTAATTAAAAAAAAAAATTAGCTATTTCACAATATTGTGCAATTAGATATTTCTTGACATTGCGCAATACTGTGCAATTGAAAATACTTGCTATTGCACAATACTTAATATAATAATTTTAGATCCTGATTTGGACCAACTTGAAAACTGGGCCCATAATCAAAAATCTAAGTACATGTTTGGATTCAGCATATCAAAGAACCCCAAGATTTCAATTTTTGTTAAAATCAAACTAAGTTTAATTTTGGACCCTTTGGACTTTAATGTAGACCAATTTGAAAACAGGACCAAAAATGAAGAATCTACATACACAGTTAGATTTGGCATATCAAAGAACCCCATTTATTCAATTTTTGATGAAATCGGGACCCCGATTTGGACCAACTTGAAAACTGGGCCAATAATCAAGAATCTAAGTACATTTTTAGATTCAGCATATCAAAGAACCCAACCCATTCATTTTTTGTCAAAATCAAACTAAGTTTAATTTTGGACCCTTTGGACCTTAATGTAGACCAATTTGAAAACGGGACCAAAAGTTAAGAATCTACATACACAGTTAGATTCAGCATATCAAAGAACCCCAATTATTCAATTTTGATGAAATCAAACAAAGTTTAATTTTGGACCCTTTGGGCCCCTTATTCTGTTGGGACCAAAACTCCCAAAATCAATACCAACCTTCCTTTTATGGTCATAAACCTTGTGTTTAAATTTTATAGATTTCTATTTACTTATACTAACGTTATGGTGCGAAAACCAAGAAAAATGCTTATTTGGGTCCCTTTTTGGCCCCTAATTCCTAAACTGTTGGGACCTAAACTCCCAAAATCAATACCAACCTTCCTTTTGTGGCCATAAACATTGTATTTAAATTTCATTGATTTCTATTTACTTTAACTAAAGTTATTGTGCAAAAACAAAGAATAATGCTTATTTGGGCCCTTTTTTGGCCCCTAATTCCTAAACTGATGAAACCAAAACTCCCAAAATCAATCCCAACTTTTCTTTTGTGCTAATAAACCTTGTGTCAAAATTTCATAGATTTCTATTAACTTAAACTTAAGTTATAGTGCGAAAACCAAGAAAATGCTTATTTGGGCCCTTTTTGGCCCCTAATTCCTAAAATGTTGGGACCAACACTCCCAAAATCAATACCAACCTTCATTTTGTGGTCATAAACCTTGTGTTAAAATTTCAAAGATTTCTATTCACTTTTACTAAAGTTAGAGTGCGAAAACTAAAAGTATTCGGACGACGACGCCAACGTGATAGCAATATACGACGAAATTTTTTTCAAATTTTGCGGTCGTATAAAAACCGGACTTTTCTTATAACGAAACCAATTTGAACCGAGCTTGAAAGAATACAAGAGGTAATAACGCATACACGAAAAACACATTCAAACGTTTTAACATATTGTATTTCATTTACCTGTATTTATTATTATTGATAATAATAATCTCTGATACTTTTAAAAGTTGTTTAGTCATTATTTAATATCCAGAAACCAAAGATATTGTTTTAAATTAAAGATTGGCAACAATCTTTACAATGACCCATAAAACAAATACTGTCAAGCAAATAATACCAAGTCCAAGGTCAGAAAAACCAAGGCAGACAGACATGTGCACCTTGCAATCATTACCTACACCAAATATAGTTGATCTCTTAATTAATTATAGCTTGTATATAGTATACAACAAACAGACCAAAATATGAAACTTATTATTGACCAATGAACCATGAATATCAGGTCATGGTAAGATGAACCCTGCCCAGACAGACATGTACACTATACAATCAGTTGCAGACAACACAAAAATGGCATGATTCATGATACCAGTAATTGTTTAATCTTGGTCAAGCTCTTTTGATAATTTTCCTCAAACAACAAGCATAACACATGGGAATATCAATATGAAATAAGAATTGAAATCCTAGGAAATACAGATAATAAAATTATATTCTCATAAATTTATATGGACTGAAAAATGGTAACTAAATGCCTAATTCCATACATGTATATAGCAGATTAACTTTACCATTGATCTGTTGATTGATAGTATTTTTTTTATTTTGTCAGTTTGTGTAGACTCCTTTTTAAATTTGCACAGGCATGACAGGATTCTGCATCTTTGTTATATACCATTTTGACTACAAATACTGTAACAAATACATACCAGTTTAAGTTACATGTACTGTTGATCTAGAGTCTCCTCTACATGTATATCTAATCAATTCATTCATTTATTGTATAGCTTCACTTCCACTTACATCTTGGGAGCTACAAATATGTAATTGTTAAAATTTAAATTCCATTAACATGATTAATTATTATAAATATATAAGCCCTGAACCTGATAAATGTTTTCCAAATAAAAAAATAGGAATACAACTGGAAATTCATTTACCTTAGATATATATGTCAAATTCACACAACCAACTGTTGTAAAAAATATTTGCCAAGAGCAGTGAATCGGATAATTAGGTCAGACACTCACAGACATTTTTAGACTTTTTGGTTGACATACAGACATAATAGAGGAAAAAAATCAAATTTCTCTTTCGGTCAGACAAACCCTAGTCAGTTTGGCACAGACTGCAACGTTAACAGAGAAAACAATGGATTTTTTTTTACAACCAATAAGTGAACATCACTAGCAAAATGACTAGTACTAGTTTTCTAGATTGAACTGTTGCACATTTTGTCAGGATCATTAACAGCTGTATTGTTCTGTTCATTGTTGAAGGTCATAATAAAAGTGGCCTAAAAGTGCTTGCATCCCCTTCATGTTGAACATGGCTGATCATGATCATTTTTTTATTGGCAATCCTACCACATCTCCTTATTTTTAATTTACTCAAAATTTTAAATCTTCAAGACATATACAAAAAAAATGTACACCTCTACTTTTGCATAGACTGCTAGGTACTATTTCTGAGACTGTACCAAAAATATGTATTACTGGAAATCCACTTTTAATATTCAGTACTATTTTGTAACTTTAAAATTATTGTAATTTTAGGTACTGTATTTTTGTACTAAAATAATTGATATAGAAATAATAAAATTTGGTATAGAAATAATACCCACAGTGATCACAATATTCCATGTTGGAAAATCATAACTTTAAGAAATTTGAAATAGACAAGTACTGTAAAATACATGTACAGAATGTCCAGTACTATAATTTTTTAGAACAGAAATAGTACCTGCAAAAGTAGCAGTGAACATGTACATGTACATTGTATATACCTGTAATCAATTAAAGGTAATCTGATCAGCACTATGAAGCAATGTCATTAATATTCAAAACACTCTGCCATTATCAGAAATCAAATTAATCTAAACTCCAATGACATTCTATATATATGTGCTAAACACTCAAAACTTTTTTAATACCACAATCTGACAGAATTCATAGATATACATGTACACAATCATCATTAAGTATAAAAAAAGAAGATGTGGTATGATTGCCAATGAGACAACTGTCCACAAGAGACCAAAATGACACAGACATTAACAACTATAGGTCACCGTACAGCCTTCACAAATGTGCAAAGCCCATACTTAATAGTCAGCATACAAGGTAACTAGAGGCTCTTAAGAGCCTGTGTCGCTCACCTTGGTCTATGTGCATATTAAACAAAGGACACAGATGGATTGATGACAAAATTGTGTTTTGGTGATTGTAATGTGTTTGTAGATCTTACTTTACTGAACATTCTTGCTACTTACAATTTTCTCTATAATAAACTTGGACCTTTAGCAATGTTTAGTTACAAAGGAAAATATTTTTAAAAAATTTTGTACCAAATTAATGTAAATTGTTCAAAATTGACTATAAAGGGCAATAACTCCTTAAGGAGTCAATTAGTGGTCATTTTTGTCATGTTAACTTATTTGTATATCTTACTTTGCTGAACATTATTGCTGTTTACAGTTTATCACTATATACTAGATATCAGCCAAAATCTACATTTTACCCCCATGTTCTATTTTTAGCCATGGTGGCCATCTTGGTTGGTTGGCTGGGTCATTGGGCACATTTTTTAAACTAGATACCCCAATGATAATTGTGGCCAAGTTTGGTTAAATTTGGCCCAGTAGTTTACAGACGACGGACGCCAAGTGATGAGAAAAGCTCACTTTTTGTTGGATGCTGCATCATAATTATTACAAGTTAAATGAATGCAAGTCATTAAGTACATATATGTAGTTACTACACAGCTACTTTTGCATAGGTACTAATTAAAGTAAATTTCCAGTACTGCATATTTTAGTACAGAAATAGTACCTATGCAAAAGTAGGTGTGTAGTACATAATATTTGAAGATAAAATAAAGGATTAAATCTAATTATTATCAGTCTCTGGTCAGAAATGAAGCCACACAACAGCGAAATGTAAGTCTCAGAGATGCACATACAATCATTGTACATTTTGTATATACATTTGTACATGTATGATGAAGATTAATACTTACCATTGGCTGTCAACATACATTTTATGTACATATAAAAATGGACTGTCAGGCATTGAATCATTTGACCCTGCATATAGGTTCCTTCATTCCAGTATCAGTCATTATCCATAGTCAACTCCTCTGTCCATTCCTTGTTATATTGCTGAAAGGGAGAAAACAGTATTTAGCATGTGGACACAATACTATTCAAAGAGTTTTGCAAACAATTAGCTTATAATATCCATGAATTTCTTTCTATTTGTATTAGACTTGGAATTGTACTAATTATCTACATGTATCAAATATCATGAGCCTGTGTCGAGCCTGTGTCGCTCACCTGTCTTCACTGTTGTTTTAAAAATCACAATTAATAGCATTAGATACCCTTTAAATGATTGAGGCAAAGTTTGATTAAATTTGGCACAATAACTAAAAGCAGGTCATCCCATTCATTGTCATGATTGTAGTCTTACAAAAGTAACTGAAGACCCTCCCCCTTTTTGTCATTATTAAATTAGTTTTCAAATTGTTACAATTTGAAATTGATTTTTATACAATTTTCCCTTACACTTCAATAATAAACCCCTTTGATCTTATATTTTTACCACTTTGGTATCGAACCCTGAGGCTCAATTTCATAGAGATCCATAGAAAGGTACACTGTATGGGATTTGCTCATTGTTGAAGGATGTACTGTGACCTGTAGTTTTATAATATGTTAACCTCTATGTCATTTAATCTTGGGTGATGGGAAATAATACCATATCTTCTTATATCTATATATTCGTTCAGATGTATGAACATATACAAATGATGCACAATGTACATGTATATTATTCAAGGGTTTAATGTTTGGATACCAGAAATCCTTGTTTTTTACCCATAATTATAAAAAGGTTTAGTCCATTACCCCAAAAAGTAATCCAAATCTTCCTTTTGAGGTATGGAACTAACAATGCTACATGTACAAAGTGGTACAATTTTATAGAGATCCTACACATACACAATTTATTGCCATGAAACATGAAAAATGCTTGTTTTGGACCATAATTCCAGATCAGTTTCTGCTAAAATAAAATAGTCTGAACTGAAACAAATGTTACACTTGATATGCAACTTGTCATGGAAAAACTATACAATAATCATGATAAATCATAATAATCAGATCAATATCTTCAGGCATATATACATGTAACCCCAAAAAAAGAAATAAACTGATTATTTGCATGAACTTAGTACATAGCTCTGCAAAAATAAAACATCTGAAGTTATTTTTTCTGAACAGAATATTTAGAGCTTCATTTGTAAACTTGTTACTGCTTGTCATAATCTAAAATAAAAATATCTATAATAAGGGTGATGTTTAACCCTCCCCCCTCCCACTTTCTGTATATGTATGTGCCAGTCCCAGGTCAGGAGCCTGTAATTCAATGGTTCTTCTTTGTTGCTTTGTTTGTTACATAATGATATTTGTTTTTTGTTCATTTTTTTGTTTATTAATTCTGCCATTAGTTTTCTTGTTTTAATTTTTTACATTCACATTTGTGATTTTGGGACCTCCCATCAGGGTTGGCAAAAACCCGGGTTTTATGAGTATTGCCCAGCCCAGTGGGAAATACTGGGAAAACCCGGGTTTTACTGGGTTTTACTGAGTAATACTGGGCAATACTTGGTAATATAGACTACTGGCCTGAATTTTAAAGAGAATTCATTTATAAAACACAAATGCAATACATTTTTAAGATATATATAAACCTATTTTTATTTATAACGATGTTCCAGACCATATGAGTATTTGGACCGTACGCGTACGGTCCGGACCGTATACGTATACTCGTACGGTCGGACCGTATGAGTGTACGCGTACGGTCCAGCTATTCATACGTTTTGGGATCATATTGGTTAAATTTAAACAAACATTTATCAAAATCTTTATTTTTAGATATACAAATTGTTATTATTACAAAATAGAAGGCCGATGATAAAGTGAATAAGCGAACAATTGAAATTAAATATTTGCTTAATTGTATATCCGTGAATTCTATTTTTTTACTCTCGCCGAAGGTGACACTTGATTCTATTAAATAAGAACGTCGTATTTTTTCACATTTACATGTTTTGTTAATGCATGTTCCTTTGCGTATGCATTTCTTTTGTAAAGTTCATAAATATTCTAAAACAGTTGTCCTCCCACATTATGTTTACTTCCGATAACTTCAATTTCAATGAGCATACTGAGCTGCAATTAATGAATTACCGGCCTGCAAAATACAGGAGATTAACAGATTAAATAAGCGTGATCTTTTTAAATAGTTAATATATTAATTAAGTTTCTATGTCAAATGCTGTTGAACTTTTTATATCAATTGGAGATATAAGTCATTCTGATCTGTTATATACATTTGTATCTAATAAGCTTGACCAACTTCTTAATATCAGTCAGACCGTACACATACGGTCCGACCGTATGCCTATTTTGAAAAAGTATACGCATACGGTCCAGACCGTACGCGTACGGTCCAAATACTCATACGGTCTGGAACAACTACATGTACATTTTGTACGTTTACTTGTTTGAGAGTCCTATAAGACATACATGTACAAGTGTATACTATACATTTGAGAAAGAATTATTCTAATAACTCTGAGATTTTTGTTTTCAACTATATATACATGTAGCTAATATAAAGAATTGACCAATTACATGTAATAAAAATTCGTAAGGGTTCCGCGGAACCCAGTGTCTCGCCTATTTTTGCTGTAAATCACAGGCCCAACAACAATGAGGGAAAAAATCAATAAAAATATTCCTCTTGTTACTATTTTATGATTGTAAGAAAATCTAAGTCCATTTAAAAGTAAATTACAGAAAAAATGGAGTAATCTTTTTACAAACTTTACTTCTGGATACAATCTTATGATCAAAAATAAGCTTCTGTCCAAGTTTGGTACAAACCCAGGATAGTTTAAGAAAGTTATTAAAATTTTAAAAACTTTAACCACAGAGTGAATGTTATGGTTCCCTGCAGAAAAACTAAGTCCATTTAAAAGTAAAATATGGAAAAATGGATTTATTTATTTACAAAATTTACTTCTGGATACTATCTTATGATCATAAACAAGCTTCTGTCCAAGTTTGGTACAAACCCAGGATAGTTTAAGAAAGTTATTAAAATTCTAAAAATTTAACCACAGAGTGAATGTATTCTGCGGGGAAACATTTAATGTTTCCCCGCAGAAAAAAACTATTTAAGTCCATTTATAAGTAAAATACGGAACAAAAGGAATTTTATTTTTACAAAATTTACTTCTGGATATTATCTTATGATCATAAACAAGCTTCTGTCCAAGTTTGGTACAAACCCAGGATAGTTGGAGAACGTTATTAAAATTCTAAAAACTTTAACCACAGAGTGAATGTTTTGTTTCCCCGCAGAAAAAACTAAGTCCATTTATAGTAAAATGCGGAAAAAATGGAATTTTATTTTTACAAAATTTACTTCTGGATACTATCTTATGATCATAAACAAGCTTCTGTCAAAGTTTGGTAGAAATCCAATATAGTTTAAGAAAGTTATTAAAATTTCAAAAACTTTAACCACAGAGTGAATATTTGTTGACGCCGCCGACGACACCGACGGAATGTAGGATCGCTTAGTCTCGCTTTTTCGACTAAAGTGGAAGGCTCGACAATAAAGGGCTGCGCTTTAGCGCATGATACGCCCGTTGCTCTTTTAACTTGTCTTTTATGCTTTAAATGAATTTATATGATCAACTAGAAATATATATACAAATCAAAAGGGATGTTACATTAATATATTCACCAAAGTTTCATAAAATCCCCCTTTTTTAAGTATAAAAATTCATTACTTAAGAAAACGTAAAATCTAAAATTTATAAAAATGGAAAGGGAGCTTATGTCAATAGATATAAACAATTTATCAAAGTTGCATAAAATTTTGTGAAAGTGTTAGTTATTGTCCCAAAATTGGAAAATCCCCCCTTTTTTAAGCATAAAAATTCATAACACGGAAATGTAAAATCTGAAATTTATAAAAATTGAAAGGGAGCTTACATCAATAGATATAAACAATTCACCAAAGTTTCATGGACATTGGTGAAAGTCTTTCTGAGTAATTGTCTGAAGTGTTGAAAATCCCCCTTTTTTTTATGAATAAAGCCCCATAAATCCAAAACTTAAAATCTGAAATTTATAAAAATTTAAAGGGAGCTTACATCAATAGATATAAATAATTCACCAAAGTTTCATGGACATTGGTGAAAGCCTTTTTGAGTTATTGTCCGAAGTGTTGAAAATCACCCTTTTTTTTATGAATAAAGCCCCATAAATCCAAAACTTAAAATCTGAAATTAAAAAAAGATGAAAGGGAGCTTACGTCAATAGATATAAACAATTCACTTAAGTTTCATGGAAATTGGTGAAAGTGTTTTTGAGTTATTGTCCGAAGTGTGGACAACGGACAGACGGACGGACAGACAACGGTATACCATAATACGTCCCGTCTAAAAGACGACAGGCGTATAAAAATTACTTTGAAATAATTTAAATGTACAAATGTACATAACTAATTAATACATTGTAATAAGACAAGTAATTATTCAGATAAGAACAAAGATATGTTTATATAACAATAATCAGCCTTTTCATTTCTATACGAGTTAATGACAAGACCCTGTAGGGTGTTTATTTAGCAATCATGATTGCATATACATGTATACTAGCAATTTAATTTACAATCCACATAAACACTGCAATAAAATGTTTAGATTATTGAAACAATGGTTGGAAATCAAATTAACAAAGAATCCTAAAATGTGTAAGTCTTGTGTTTTGCCTACATGAAAGTTAAGTAGAGAAGAGAATGAAATTATTTTTTTTAAATGACTCTCAATGGTTATCTGTATAAAATGTACATATTTAGCTATAATACTATGAAACTACAACAAGTCTTTACTATTTATTGTTGAAAAAGCTTGAAAAATCATATTGCCCAGTATTACCCATTTTTGGGAGTATTGCCCAGCCCGGGAATACCCGGGTTTTCCCGCCCCAGTAAAACCCGGGCGGGTTATACTTTGCCAACCCTGCCTCCCATACATGTAAATGTAGCTGAGTATGTGATATTGGCTTTGCTTATTGTTGAAGGCTGTACAGTGACCTTAAGCTGTTACTTTCTGTGTCATTTGGTGTCTTGTGGAGAGTTGTCTCATTGACAATCAATTCCACATCTTTTTTATATTGTATCATCTTGTTGTAGTTATCATGGTTATTGATTCATACCATTTTGCCAGTTCAAGACTTACAAAAATGTATGGGAACATTTCCCTCCCCTAACTGGAAATCCCCTGGCCCTTGTGGTAGTTTTCTATATATTGTTATCCAAATATGTTTGATTAAGAGAAATCAACACAATTGTTTTCCTTATGATATGACGTTAAATGGTATCTAATGTAAAAAGTGAGGTACAGCCACCTGCAGAATAAGAGTGTACACCAGATTAGGTATTTGTGCTGGATTTCAGTTACTGCTAGCAAGTCGAAGATGAAAACATTCAGTCATTGCAGATTTCTGTTTATTCCTGCACTATTGAATCATTTGTTTGAGTTACCTGTAGTATATTCTCGAGTATTTATTACTATTCATAGCTCCTTGATATTGGTTGTCTTGTTAAATTAGCCAAAACATGAACTTTCTATATGGAGACCAGCCCAATCTTTCTTTATTTGCAGACCATGTTCACACAAATGTTGCTGGTGCCAAAGTTTTAAGCCACAACATTATCTCCTGCGTCAACAATCTATTTCAATTTTCAAATTGTACATCAGAAACTGAATTAAATTTTCAATCGGTGAGGTCAACAGGGAGGAGATTTATACCATTCAACAACACAACAACTCAAGAACAAAGTGTGTCCAGTCAAACGTACTGGAGGTAAATTTAACCAATAACTTTTCCACTACCAGAACATGTAATTCTATTTTAGGAAATATTGTCAGTATTGTTATTTTGTATTTATGTACTGCAACACATATTCTATCATCTAATTCCAAATCATCTCCATTTACAAACCCTTTTATATTTCCACACAAGTCACTTAATATATGTCACTTAAACATCAATCATATATTGCCAAAGTTTTCTGAAATTAAATATTTGCTATCAAAATCTAACACAGATGTGCTGTGTTTAAGTGAAACATTTTTGTCAGATTCTGTCCAAAACAAAGAAATAGATATTAAGGGTTATGATACAAACAGAAAAGACAGAATTGGAAAATCTGGCGGTGGGTTTTTAATTTATATTTCTAACATGTTAACCACAATAAGACGACATGATTTGGAAAATGATGATATAGAATCAATGTGGATCGAAATTATTTTTGTTCATCAAAAACCTATATTAATTGGTAACATTTATAGACCACCAAAAAGTAATGCAGAGTGGGTTACAAAATTTGAATTAATGTTAACAAATGTCGATATTGAAGATAAGGAAATGATTATTTTGGGTGACTTTAATATTAATTTGTCGTCGAGAAAGATTCCAGCTAAATGGTCACATTTAAAAAACATTTTTAACTTGTCTCAAATAGTCTCAGTTCCTACTCGAGTCACACAAACATCTTCCTCTTTGGTAGACCATATTTATAGCAATGAACCACATAATATTCATTTTATATCTGTTCCGAAGTATTCTATCAGTGACCATTATCCAGTATGCATTTCTCACAAAAGAGGGTTAAAATCGAAAAAGAAAATTCATGAATATATTACGTTCAGATCTACTAAACATTTTAATGAAAATGATTTTGTCAATGACATATCACAGTGTTCATTTAATTGTGTATTAGAAATTGATGACCCCGAAGAAGCACTGTTGTCTTTTTTGAATATTTTTACTAAAGTATTAAATCATCATGCTCCACTCATTAAAAAGAGAGTAAAACGTTTGTATCAAAATGAGTGGATGAATGATGAAATTCTAGATAGCATGAGAAAACGTGATTTTTATCATAAGAAAAAAGATATGTATAGTTATAGACTTTGGAGAAATAAAGTCAAATATCTCATCGAAAACTCTAAACAAAATTATTATACCAATATCATAGAACAAAAAAAGAACAACAGCAGTAAATTATGGAAGCACCTACATACTGTCAGCGGTACCGACAATCATACCAGTATAAAAATCATAAGTGATTGTAACAAAAAGGAAATTTTAGAACCAAAAGGCATTGCTGATGTTTTTAATGCTTATTTCACAAATATCACAGATAATCTTAATATAGATCAAAACATCGACAATTCTAGTAGTTGTTTTAACAAACTTGGTGATTTTATATCGGGTCATGTACCAGATGACGTGTATTTTTCTATACCACTTATGAGTAATGATTTTGTGTGTTTACAACTAAAAGCACTAGATGAATCAAAAGCAACAGGCCTTGATACCATAAGTGCAAAATTTTTAAAGATGTCTTCTCATGCTATTTCACTACCACTTTGTCATATTTTTAATTTGAGTATCAAAACATGTATTTTTCCATCCTCATTTAAACTGGCAAAAGTCATACCAGTTTATAAGAACAAAGGCTCAAAACAGGATGTTTTTAATTATAGACCAATTGCAATTTTACCACTCATTTCTAAAATCCTTGAAAAACATGTGAAAACACACTTAGTAAAATATCTTAATAAATACAAGTTATTGTATAGAATGCAGTCAGGCTTTCGTGCAAACCATTCTTGTCAAACTGCTTTAACAGCTTTAATAGATAAATGGCTTAAAGCCATTGATGATGGCGATCTTGTTGGAGCAGTATTTCTAGATCTAGCTAAAGCCTTTGATCTTCTCAATCATGAACTGCTTATTCAAAAATTAAACAAATACAAATTAGCTTATACTTCATTACGTTGGTTTACATCATATTTGGCTGACAGATATCAGAAAGTATCTATTTCAAATACATTTTCAGACGTACAAAAACAAAAAACGGGTGTACCTCAAGGATCCGTATTAGGACCGGTGTTGTTTTTAATTTTTATTAATGATCTTCCTTTGTCTAATCCTAATCATAACACCGATTTATTTGCTGATGATAGCACCATATCAGTCATTGGACAAAACAAAAGTTGCATCAGTCAAAAACTTAATACGGTTTTACAAGATATTTTTCGCTGGTGTGATGACAATAAGATGGCTGTAAATGTATCTAAAACGAAAGCTATATGCATTGGATCTAAACAAAAGCTTTCCGTTACATCAAATGAAAACATTAATCTTGCTTTAAATGGACAACAAATTATAGAAAGTACATGTGAAAAAGTTCTAGGTGTTTTTATTGATGCATCTCTATCTTGGTCTTCTCATATCGATTATATAATCAAAAAAATTAACTCTTCTTTAGCTTTACTAAAAAGGATAAAGAAATATCTAAATCATAAAGCTAGACAAATGTACTATAACGCTTACGTTTTACCTCACTTAGATTATTGTTGTTCAATATGGGGAAACTGTAATAACTTTCTATTAGATAGTTTACTAAAACTGCAAAAAAGGGCAGCAAGAATAATTTTAGACGAACATGATTACACCAAACCTTCAAGAGAATTATTTCACGAATGTAACATTGTGCCAATCACACAAAGAATACTTTATCACAAATCATTACTAATGTATAAGGCAAAACATGGCTTAGCTCCAGAATATATGTCCAGTCTTATTGTATCAGCTTCTGCAAACCAAAAATATAATACGAGATTTTCATCCTCAGATAATTTTATTATTCCAAAACCAAATACAGAGTTGTATAAGTCTAGTTTCTCGTACAATGGACCAAAAGTGTGGAATGCTCTTCCTAATTCAATAAAAAAATCAAATACAGTATCCGAATTTAAACATAAATACAAATCTATGTACTTTTAACATTACCATCATATTTTTACTGTAATGCCATATCATAATTGTTTATTGTATTTTAAATTGTACATAATCTTTATTTAATTTATTATTATTGATGCATTGTTTATTTGTAATGTAATTATTATTGTATTAAGAGAGCCTTATTGAAAATTGGTGTAATCCAAATGAGTTACTCTCTCTAAATAAAGATATTATTATTATTATTATTATTAAAACATATACTATTGTTGTTGACAATCGGCTGCGTCCTTCTCTTCAAAACGCGTCATAATCTGTATCTTTCAAGCGTTTTAAAAAATCCGAATCCGGACTAGAGATTGGCGGATATTTTGCTGATGGTCAAAGCATTTCTCCATATAAAAAAAAAGGTATCCCCCTTCTTTTAATATATACTATACAAATTCTTGGAACATATAAATAATTATTTTGTTTATAAGCATCCTTTACAAAGGAGCACCTCCACATGGACAACCCTTAACACCCTTTAATTTATAAAATATAATAACTTATTTAACTATAATTTCAATTAATGACTAAGGGACTGTTATATTAGTGATCATTAGTTAGCATAATTACAGATTATGACTGTGATTTCATTATGTAAAATAATATATATATAAAGGTAAATGTTTAACTTTAATTCAATGAGAAATAACCCAGCCTTGTCGAATTAGCAATTCATTTACCATACATAGCTTTCAAATACAAGGGCAGATCCAGAAATTTTCATAAGTGGGGGACCACTGACTGCCTAAGAGGGGGCCCGCCCAAGCCACGCTTCATTGATTCCCTATATAAGCAACCAATTTTTTTTCCCAAAAAGGTCCCCCCCCTAAATCCGCCTCTGAAATAATATTTTACTGTCAGTCAATTAGTTTTCATAACATACATAAAACTTAGAATGGAAAACAATTGTCAAAGAGACAACAACCTGTCCAAATAGAAGACAATAAACAGCCTACTAATCCATCTAAGACACTGTATATTAAAGACCATAAATTTATTCATTATAAATAAAGTTAAAAAGATAATTAAAAATTTGAAATCAGTTCTAAAGCAGATTTTATGGGAAAAAGGGGGTGGGGGGGGATTTACCACATTCCCACGGTACCTTTTCTTTTTACAAGTCTTCTCACACTTTTTCAATATCCTGGACCCATATCTGTCAATAATTGCAACTTTATTTACTTTGCCTTTTTTTCTGAAACTATTTTCCTACATTGATTGGAAAACAATTCCCATAAGAAATTCAAATAAAAGATACACATGTATAAAATTCCAATTTAATGACTCTACTAGATATATATATATATATAAACAGTGATAGAAAATATAATTCAAAACCAACATGTTTTTGTAGTTGCATCTAACCCATTATCAAGGGAGGTAATTCATGCTTAAGAAAGGATAAATATTAATCATTTACATTGATGTACTTCTTGAGACACAAAGAATAACAGCTTTGAAATGATTCAATTTTGCAAAAAGGAAATTGGAATGAATAATAGTATGTGTAAAATTCAGGTGAATTTGTTTCTCATAATTGCATAAATTTAACTCAATAAATTTAAATTTGTCTTATTAACTCATGGTTTAATTCAGATAAAATGAAACATAACTTTCACAGGGGTTTTGATTCATGTTAATTTCATGTGAAATTTTTCACGTAAATTTAACGTGAAATTTTTCACGTGAATATAACATGAATATTTTCACATGAATTTCACGTGAAATATTCACATGAATTTCACGTGAAATTAGAATTTTTAAAATTAAATAGATTCCCAGGGAATATATGATACATATAATACAAGGTATGAGATGTTGAGAAAATTTTTGATTTTCAGTTAATTTTTTATTACTTAGACACCATTCTTATTTTTTCACGTGAAATTCACGTGAAATTTTTACGTGAAATTCATGTGAAATAATTTCACGTGAAATTCATGTGAAATAATTTCACGTGAAATTCACGTGAAAATTTAATGTGAATTTCACGTGAAATCTCTTCACGTGAAATTCACGTAAAAAGTTAACGTGAATTTCACGTGAAATCACTTCACATGAAATTCATGTGAAATTCACGTGAAATTAACGTGAAATTTATGTGAAATTCACGTAAAATGAGATTCACGTGAAATTCACGTGAGCAAAATTTGCCTGTGTAGGTGGAGAAGGCGACTTGGTTAGGAAAACTGACAATCCTAGTCAATTAAGATTGAAGTCAATTGCACCCACACGAGCTGGGTTGGAAACCTACAAAAGAGGGACAAAAGATACTAGAGGGCAAGGATTTGTATTGTGTCACTATACAAATCCTTGTAGAGGGACAGTCAAACTCATAAATCTAAAAATACACTGACAACGCCATGACAAAAAAAAACAAAAAACGACAAACAATAGTTCACATGACACAACATAGAAAACTAAAGAATAAGCAACTCAACACCACCTAAAACTAGGGGTGATCTCATTGATGACTGGCTAGTGATTTTATTAGTAACTACTTAGACCAATCGGTCACTGAGGCCCCCATTAAATTGTCTTTGTCAAACCAACATCAATGTTGAGATAATATTCTGAAAAATTGGACATAAGCATGTAACAGACAAAGATACAGTGTGATGATCAAAATGTTGATAATTATTTTCGGTATTTTACAGTTGAATGGTCATATTTTTCCCCAATCAACAGGTAGATGCAGTCAGGGGTTATTTTTTTTTATATCAAATACTCTATTGAACATAATAGAATTATATCTCTTTTAAAATATGCTTAATACATACTTATATAATCATGATAACTTCTTAAACAGAGT